>NC_064409.1:8722500-9022500 GCF_023375975.1 Astyanax mexicanus
CTCTGTGCACGTATTTCCTCTTTGTCTTTCTTTGATTTTTTCCCAGAGCCCTTCTGCTTTTCTTGTTCTTTTAGAAGCTCTTCTTCCTCACGCAACTCTTCTTCTTCAGATGAATCTTCAATAGTGGGAAGCATTTGGCCAGGCTGCCGGTGTTTGGCTTTTCTGTGCTGTTTGCCCTCACCACTGGATCGAACATGGCTTGGGCTGCTGCTATCACTGTCTTCATCAAGTGAAGACAGGGAAGTTGGAGATGTTCCAGGAGTAAAGCTGGAAGCATGCAAGCTTGAAGAACCTTCACCTCTGGACCTATCATCAGGAGAATCTGTAAGGCTCTCTGGTTCGTTATCATCTGAAGCCTGGCGAGCAGTTGCTACACTATTGAGTTCGATAGTTTTGAAATGACGGATGCCAGCCCCATTATCTTCAAAAGGCTGCTCTCCTTTTTGTAGTTCCTCAATTTTAGCAACAGAAATGATACTTTTGCGGTCTGGCTCATCCTCAGGACTGATACTGCTCTTTTTGAGAAGACGTCTTGCCTTACCTGATTCACTCTTCTCCTTGCTGTCCTTCTTTTCGTCTTTCTCCAGTTGCTTCTTTTCATGATCCCTGATTTTTTTCCTAATAAGGTTTTCCTCATCAGATGGTGATGCATCCTCGTCAGCACTCATTTCCATGATCTGCTTTCGAATGAAGTCTTCTTCATCTGCGGAACCTTGGCTTTCTCCACCAAGTTTCTTTTTTTCCTCAGTAAGTGGTGAAGAGTCGCATTCGCTACTGTCCTCAAGTTCTGCTTGAATATCTGCTGGGACAAGGAGCTTTTTCTTTTCTTTTTGGGGGACTGCAGCATTATCTGTTTTATCTTGAGCTTCTTCATGTGTGTATTCTTCCTCTATACTGAGATCAGGTGACATTGGCAGCACCTCAAGTCTGCGCCTGGTCTTTAAGGTCCCACTTTGTGATTCTTCATCTTTAGAAGGTGTCGTTTGAGCCTCTAGTATTGGAAGTACCGTGCTTTCCAATCTGGCCAAATCTGAAGGGCTGGTGGGACTGCATTCTTGACTGACTCCTTTGTCATCTTTGTCACTTGGTTCCTTTAATAGTGCTTTGTCTTTGTCAGGCACGGCAACGTCTTTCTTCTGCAATGAAAAGACAAATTAGTATTTTTATTTAAACCATATTATGCAATGATAGTAAAATAGTGTAAAACCATTTCAAAAGGTTTTTTTTTTATTTCTCTAGAAAAGGCCTTTTCTTGTACTATCTTGTACTATCCCTACCTCTACAGCTATTCCAGGGGTGTCAAACCTATCCACATTCGGTCAGTCCTTAAATATCTGATGACATGTGCTTCTGCTTGGTTAGAATGAAAACCTGCAGGTACACCAGAACAATGTGGACAGCGTTGACACCACTAGACTATTTGATACATACACAGTTACCTCTTCCAACTCTTTAGACTTTATCAGTGGCTTCGGATCTTCTTCTTTATTCTCTGAAGTATCTTGAGATTGACCTTCCGAAGAAGAATTGTTTCTATCTAGTTCGCTAGCTACAAGGAGTGGAGGAGCTGGTTCTACTGAAGGATCTAAGGTAAGGGACACACTTTCAACATTAGATTGGGTATCAGTGTTGCTGATAGTAGTAGTTTCTGCCTCGAGAATTACCTCCTTTTCATTTTCATTATGTGTCAATGCTGCAGAGGAACTCGTTAATTCAGTTTGAACTACAGGCTCTTCTTTTGACTGGACCTCTCCTTCTACTAGTATATTCTCTTTTCCATCAGACAGAGTGAGTGGAGATTCTTCTTTAATATCTGGTTGAACAGCTGGTGTGGTCAACAGTTCTGAAGCTTTATTTGAGATTGTGTCTGGAGTTTGTTTTACTTCGCTGTTTTCATCCTTCTCTAGAACTTTCTGAGCACTTACTGCAGATGGTGAGTCATCCTGCTCAACTACACTCTTGTTTTGAGTCTTCATAGCATCAGTGTCTGATTCCACTGCTTGTTCCTCTGAGACTTTGCTCATATATTTAGCTTCACTAACAGAAGAGGATGATGACAACTGCTCTGATTTTACCTGAGAAGGGGAACTTGAAAGCTCAGTCTGTGTTTCAGGGTTACCTTCGTTATTATCGTCTGTAAGGTTTGTAGACACAAAGTCCTGAGAATTTTCTAAAATCTTTTGATTTTGTTCTACTTCAGTATCCTTGTCCATTTTGTCAGTTTTCGCTACATTCTCATGGATTTGCTCGGCACCTAAATCCTCAGTTTTGGGGACAGTCTCTTTTAAGACTTCCTCCACCGGCTGAACACTCTCTGGCAGTGCTTCCTCTATTTTAGGAGCAGCAGTCTCTTGAGGGGCCTGAGATTCTAAGTCTGTTTTGGATGCTGTTGTCTCTTTTATATCTTTAATGTCGAGCGTAACTTCTAGTTCTTGAATGGGTAGTTCAGGAGCAGACATGCTGGTTTGATTTGGGGAGTTTAATTCAGGTTTTTCTGTAGTCTCCTCTTTGTTTTCTGTTTCAATACCTGTAGGAGATTTATCTGTCTTTGTTTCAATTATCTCTTCTTTTTCTATTAGAGTAGCTGGGCTAGATTGATTGTGATTTTCTGTGTTTTCACTATTTCTTTGATCATTTTCTTGTTCATTTTCATGTTCTGACTTATCCTCGCTTTCTTTTTTGTTAACATGCTGTTCATTGTTCTCACTATGCTCACGATCTTCTACTGACTGATTTTGATTTTGCTGTATTATCTCTTTTTCAGTATCACCTATATCTTCTACAGGTGCGATTTTCTCGCTTTCTAGCTTTTCAAGCTGCTCTTGAGCTGATGGGTTTTCTGTTTCGGCCTTTAACTCACTTGCTTCTTGAGGCATAGCCTCATTTTTAACCTCATCTTCAATAATACCAACTACATTTTCAGGATGTGCAGTAATTTCTGGTTCAGTAGACATTTCCAGAGTGATGTTATTAATAACAGCACCATCTTCAGCAACGGAACCTTTGTCTCCTACCTCATCTGCTGCAGGGATATTTCTATCATCTGATTTATTTTCTACACTAGTCTGAGTAATATCTACTGATGCTGGCTCAGCAGCAGACAATTCCTCTGGTGGAACTGGTTCAGGTGGTGAAACCTCCTCAGACCCTTGATCAGATATTAGCTGGTCTGTTTTTGGATCTGAGGCTGGCTTCATGTCTTCATGTGCTTCTGGTACTTGGAATAGACTATCTGGAGTAACCTGAGTCTCAACAGCAGATGCCACATCTGTGTTTTTGGTACTTTCTGTGTTTTGTGATTCAATTTTAGCAATGTCAGCACAATCAGAGGCTACCTCAGCTTCTGAAGCTGGACTAGACTGCTCTTGCTCATTTTGTTCTACCTTCTGGTCCTCAGCAAGAGGCTCAGTTTGCTCTAACATTCCAGCCTGATCAACATCCCCCTCTTTAACATCTGCTGTACCCTCTGGGACACTGCAATCGGATGGAGATGTGGCTGTGTCTGTTTGCTCAGGTGGAGCAGATATGCCCTCTGTGCTTTCAGGTGCAATGTGAAGTGTACCCTCTTCACTTGCCTCGGGTAATACCTGTGCACTCTCCAGTACTGCCTGCGCCTCATCGCGTTTCGCTGCAGCTGACAATACTGGAGGTTTCGCATCGACTGTAGCTGAGTCAAGCTCGGGCTTGTCAGCTGGAGCCTGAGTCAAACTAGGGGTCCTTGTGAGCCCTTTGGCAAGGGCAGGAGTGGCAGTGGGAGCAGGGGATGGAGGGGTGGAGGAGACCGCCCGGGCTGGGGAGGAGGGAGGGGTAGGCTGAGCTTTAGCAGGAAGCTTGGAAGGAGAAGGTGGAGGTGGCATGTCCCCAAGCTGTCCGGAGAGAGCCCTTTGGGTCTGGCAGTTCAGGCATAACCATTCTTTCTGTAAGACAGAAAGAAAAAGGATGGAAATTAAAGCAGCAGTCTTTATGATTATCTATTTTTATTGGAAAACAGTAACATTCAAATGCTCGCTGCAATTACACATTCTCACCAGAGAGGTCTCAAATTCCCCAAATCCCCAAATCCCGAAAACGTATGGACTGTTGCTTTAAGATTTTTTTTCTATTTTTCCCGCCATATTAACACTCATTAGGACTCCGCCTATCACTAGTGATGCCCCAACACCAGGAGGAAAAAAGCATAATAATCCCTGGAAACTTTGTTTTTATTTCCTTTATCTTTTTCATTTTTGTTATTCCTGCTTTTAGCAGGAGGAGAAACCGCAGTAAACTATTCTAATTCTATTCTAAGATATTTTTGCACTTCTGCTTGAACTTGAGCGATTAATTATTCATGATAATGGGCCCTGATAAAAGCTTGCAAAGGCAGAAGTAATGTGCTACCACTGACTGTTATACTGAAATACAAAGACATGCCAAAAGTCATGGAACAGGAACCGTCCCATCAATCTGGCAACCACTATTAGGCATCGCTTACACTCAGATAGCTCACCTTGATACTTTGGATTAATTAACCTTATTGACAAGATAATAGCTCACAACTTAACTTAATAAATGAGGATTTTGACAGGTCAATGTAAGAGAATACAACATAATTACTAATTGAAAACCTCTGGAATATAATATAAGAGGAAGATGGATGATCACAAGCCATCAAACCACCAAACTGAACTGCTTGAATTATTTGCACCAGGAGTGAAAGCATAAAGTTATCCTAAAGCAGTGTGTAAGACTGGTGGAGGAGAATATGATGTCAAGATACATGAAAACTTTGATTAAAAAACAGGGTAATTCTAATGAAATATTGATTTTTGAACTCTTAAAATAAATTTATAAACTTCTTTTCTTTGCATTATTTGAGGTTATTTTGTTATTTCAGCCATTTCTTATTTTCTGCAAATAAATGCTTAAAATGACAATAATTTTATTAGGAATTTGGGAGAAATGTTGTCTGTAGTTTATAGAATAAAACAACAATGTTCATTTTACTCAAACATTAAATAGCAAAATCAGATAAACTGATTCAGAAACTGAGGTGGTCTCTTATTTGTTTCCAGAGTACTGGAATAGAAACAAGACAGTACTTGTACTTCTTCCGAACTGCCATTCAGATCTGCTGTGTGTTTCTAAACTAGCAGGGCGGATAGTAACAAACAGGCAGCTGATGGTTCTGGGCAGAATGAGCTAAATGCCTGTATTTAGGGCCAATTAAATCTGTCAGCAAACAGAGTGGAGTGAACAATAAAAGAGCTGCTGCCTTTAGCTGAATCTCCAGTGCAGGTTTTTGCACTTTTACTTTTTTGTCTAAATTCTGACAAGGATATGTGATCTTCTTGTGAAAGTCATTTCAGCACAGCTTAATTAAAACTTAAATCAGGGATCCCAAGGACAGACGTCTCTAGTTCTGAATCCACTTTCTCTCATTATTCAGTAACTCCACGACCTTGTTTTTTATTTAAGAAAGACGCACTTAAAAAGTCTTAAAAACAGCAACGTATATTAAGACAGTGCGAGCAAGGAAGTGAGGAAGTGAGGAAGTGAGACACTGTTCTAGATACAACGAGCAGCATCAGAGATGAAACGTTATATATCCAGGGTGCAACAAGAACAGCCCAAACAGTGAAATCCTCCCTTGAGGCAGTGGCTGACGTAAATCCTGAACATTTGCTCTCTCACATCTGCGTGCTGAGGAGAGCTGTGCCGTGCGCAGTGTCTCCACGATTCTCCACTGATTTAGCTCTTCCTGTGCCACGGCAGCTTAAGGGACCAGAAAAAAAAAAACAAGGACAATTCCAGGGACTGCCAACCAAGAGAGACGCTGTGGAATCCCCCACAGCCGCCGGTCTAAACAATAAGAGCTAATAAAAAACAAGACAGCAGTAGATAAGAAGACTATTCCATGAAGCAAAGATGAGAAGCCAGGCTTCACAAAAAATGGTAGCATCTACCCTGACATGCCAGATGTCACGAGACAAGGGATTTATATCATGTCCCATGAGTTTTGGCCATAATTGCTGTGGTGTCCTGCGGGATATGCATTTTTTGAGGCCTCCAGCAATGAATGTGGATGCAATTTGTCCAATTAGCACCTACTGAAACATTGTCCACTGTGGGCTCTAATGGCTTCTAAGCCATATTTATTTTAGGTACACAAATGACCCAGTGGTTTGAGAAATGTGACATGGTCGTAAAAAAAAATCAGAAATGAAAAATTCTGACTGAAAAAAATCTGACTTCCATCTGATATTATTTGAGCCCTCGCTCAAACTGATTTAATTCTTGATACGCTGCCATTAACACAGTGGACAGTTTCCAGCCTCACTCACAGGATAACACCTCACAATCTATACAGATGTGGGTTTTCCCAAGCTTTATCCTAAAGTAACTCTATTTTGAGCAGTGCAATTAAATAACTATTTTAGGATAAATAAAGAAGTATTTAAGTTTTTCGTATGTAAGTTATATACAGCTCTGAAAAAAATAAACAGGTTCAGTTTCTGAATCAATTTCTCTGATTTTGCCATTTATATGTATATGTTTGATATATTAAATTGAAAATGAACACTGTTGTTTTATTCTATAAACTACAGACAACAATTCTCCCAAATTCAAAATAAAAATATTGTCACTTAGAGCATTTATTTGCTATTTGCATTTATTAGAAATGGCTGAAATAAAAAGATTATAATGCAAAGAAAACAAGTTCATACTCAAGAGTTCAATATTTGGTGGAATAACCCTGTTTTTTAATCACAGTTTTTATGCATCTTGGCATCTTGTTCTCCTCCACCAGTCTTACACACTGCTTTTGGATAACTTTATGCTGCTTTACTCCTGGTGCAAAAATTTAAGCAGTTCAGCTTGGTTTGATGGCTTGTGATCATCATTCTTCCTCTTGATTATATTCCAGAGGTTTTCAATTTGGTATAATCGAAGAAACTCATCATTTTTAAGTGGTCTCGATTTTTCTAGAGCTGATTTTCCAAAAATAGTTCTTTATGGAAACAAAAGTAAACAATATATAGCACTATAAATAATATACATATAATTTTCCTTTGATCTTTGTTATTAATTCTTTTTTTTTTTCGAGAAACATCAACAAATAAATACCACTGCATGCTTACTAAAATAAAATAAATATATAATCTTCTCACATTATATCACATCACACTATCCAATAAAAACTGGTGAGCAGCAATCTTTGAAAGTAAGCAATCTTACTTAAGGGTAGAAAAAAGGAACCCAGGCTCACCTTATTCGTTGCTCACATTATTCACCAGTAATAAAGCACTCAGTCTGAGCTATGAATGACATTATGTTGTCAGAGCCGATGGAGGGAAAATCATTGCTGGAACTGAATGAAAGCTCATCTCTTTGACTCTAAGGTCACTGGCTGTAATTATGAAACATCAATAGTCATTTTGTTCAATCACTGGCCAATAACAACCAAATACCATAGCATGAGGCAGTCAAGGTCCTTAAGATCCCCCAGAATACAGGCTTCTACAGCTCCATGATCTGATCCATTAAATCCAGCAGGCCAGGAGCCAGAGGGATCACAGCTAACAGGAAATAATGAGAACACAGTGAGCCTCGTGGCCTGCGATTTGGGCTGAAAACCAGGCTCCTCTTCCCCATCACTGATTCTACTACACTTGTGAGTCTGCAGCCACCAGCACACAAATACAGTTTATAATCTTATAGTCTTACAATCTGTATGTAATTTTGGTTTGCACACTACATTACTGATCAGTAACAGGGGGCCACAAAAAAGACCAGGATCTTTTACCAAGTGGAATAACCAAGAAGTCTGTCTGGTCTCTAAAACTATGTTTATAATGCCAGCTCAAATAAGATTTTTGGTGTAAATGTAATATATAGTAGGGGTATGTAATATGGCCCTAAAATAATTTCACAATATTTCATTCAAGAGTATTGCATTACTCTTGGCAATACGACCAAACAAGAATACACTACTACAACAAAATGAAAACTAAATTAAAATTTTATTATTGCATATGATATGATATGGCACATCCCTAACCGAGATATATATAAAAAATAATAATTTTATTAGAATGTTATGATACTAATAATAATGCACTCCAAATATCTCAATATATCCAGGATTAAAGTAAAATAAATGATACTAGACAGATATAATCTGTCTCTAGTAGATATATAATGGGTAATAAGAACAGTGTGATTTTTTCTTTTGCTAAAAACAGTACAAAAGTAGCACCCTGGTGTGATAATTAGAGGTGTGTGATATGGCACAATATTTCAGGGTATAATATCGGTCACAATATTTAAAAATTAATCCATGCAGTTACAATCTGATGGGTACAGATGTGTCTCTGTCAGTTTAAATAGGACTTTAATGTCTTTTGCATCACTTTCCAGCATGTCACACACGTGGAGGTCCAAGAACAGATTTAAAAATACTTTAAGACTTAAAAATTATAAGTTTTTTAAATTAATTAAAAACATTAAATTAAAAAAAACTCTGGAATATAATCAAGAGGTCGATGGATGATAACAGCCATCAAAGCAAGCTGAACTGTCAGAATTTTTGCACCAGGAATGACATAAAGTTATCCAAAAGCAGTGTGTAAGACTGGTGGAGGAGAACATGCAAATATGGATAAAAACTGTGATTAAAAAACAGGGTTATTCCACTAAATACTGATTTCTGAACTCTTAAAACTTGAATGAATATGAACTTGTTTTCTTGCATTATGTGAGGTCTGAAAGCTCTGCATCTTTTTTTTCGTTATTTCAGCCATTTCTTATTTTCTAATCCTCCATAATCTTCTTTTTTCCTGTTTTAGTAATTTTATCAAGTTAAATTATCTCACTCTATTGGTAAATGTGCATTTGGCCTAAACACATCTCTGTTTTAATTCTGTTTTTCTGAGAAAACAGCTTAAGCAAAGGTCAAATAGTAGTAGCAGCTCTTTGATTACAGGAGAAATGCTGCAGGGGTTTATTTCCCACGTTCACCATCTGCCTGATATAAGCAATGAGAACCCTTTAAAGACCTAGAGGGGAATAAAGTGTTTTCTAAAGGTTATCTTGTAGGACATCAGCAATTTACAGAAAACATAATTCAGGTTGGAAGGACAACTTTATTTTGTATCTTTGACTCTTTGTGCTGGATGCAATAGCCAATTCAGAAATAAATGTCTGGATAAAGTAGTGCTGGCCGATTTTCACGATACATGTGCTTGATTAGAATTACAGTTTTAATGTGATTTTCAAAATGGAGTAATCACGATATTACATACAGACATTTTATCTTTTCAGTCTAAAATATCTGAAAACGCTAGTCATTTCTGAAGTGTTTATCCATCTTACACTTGGTTTTCCGGCGCCTCCCACAGATTAACCTGCGCATATTTTCTAAACATTCAGTCCGAGCTCATACCAGAAAAAATCCAGAACTGTTCCAGCACTTTCCACACAAATATCCAGTGGAATAAAGCATTTATTTAGGTAGAAATCAATCCTACAGTTTCTACAAACTGCAGCGTTTTCTCTCTTTCTTTTATGACTTGTTTATTACGTTGTTTCTCAATTTTCAGTCACAAACCCCACGTTCTGAAGTATTACAATTGACTTCTGTAACAAATCTTCTGATAAAATTCTTATTTTGATAATAATTATTATTATGTCAGTTTGAGGGCTGTGCCATATCATATTGTATGCAATAATAAAAAGATTTTTTTATTTTGTTGCAGTAGTGCATTCTAGATTTTTTTTAATTCAGTGTTTTGTGATATCACTAAGAGTATTGTTATCGCAAAAATACCATGAAATATTGTGATATTATTTTAAGGCCATATTGCCCACCCCTAATGCTTAGTGCTGTGTTTATATCAACAGTGTGCTATTACACACACACACTCTCCAAGGACCCTGGGCAGCTTTCCCTTCCACTTGATTTACAAAAGAGACTGAAGTAATTACTGATTTATCTATTTATTGATTATCTACTATACTGTACAATAAAAGCATCTGATATACACTCCAGTTAAAAATATGTGTATTAGTTGCAAGAAAACCATATATTTTCTAAACATTCAGTCCGAGCTCATACCAGAAAAAATCCAGAACTGTTCCAGCACCTTCCACACAAATATCCAGTGGAATAAAGCATTTATTTAGGTAGAAATAAATCCTACAGTTTCTACAAACTGCAGCGTTTTCTCTCTTTCTTTTATGACTCGTTTATTATGTTAATTCTCAAGTTTTAGTCACAAACCCCACATTCTGAAGTATAATCCAGTGTCCATGAGTGTGTAATTTTCTCTAGGGCTGTGTAGACACGAGGTCAGAGTGTGATATGAATGCATGGGCTTTTCAACAATGTTTTGAATCATTGATTCACTCGATTAGTCGACTCAATCCAAAGCATCTCAACACCTAAAACAATTTTATATGTACATTTTTTAAACCTAGTCCTGAACCATTTCTTTGTCATCTGTAGTTAGATTTTTTAGTAGGTGGGAAAATCGATTAAAATTGAAAATCAAAAATTATTTTTAGGCCATAATCGCACAGCACTAGAGTAAAGACGTTCTCAAATATAATACAACTACTACAGAGACTAAGGTGCATTTAATAGTGTGAATGGGATTCTGATACAGCTTTGATTAAATCCCAGAAAACATCCTTTCCTGACATGAAACAAAGGGAAATCTGGAACACGCTGTCAATCTCAGACATGTATGAATGCCTTTTCTTAGATGGTAGTCTGAGCTGTTTGACAGGATTGAAGAGGGCGGGTGTTTTTAGTCCCAGAGAGAGAGAGCTTCCTGTTGAAAGATAAAGTGTGTATGTGAGTGTGTGCGTATGTGTATGTGTATGTGTATGTGAGTGTGTGCGTGTGTGTATATGTGTGTGAAGTCTGGCAATAAATGTGGGAAATGGAGCTAAATTTACCCGCAGCTCTGGCAGTGTGGCTTCTGTTCATCAACAAACGACGCACCCTGTAGTGTAATTCAGTGCGAGGAACGCTGAAGAATAATCACAAGCTCTAGAATCTAAAACTAATAATATATATATGTGCACACATACAAACACACACACATATATATGCAAATGTATATATCTGTACTGGGCAATTGATTTAAAAACCGATTTAATTAGTGTATATACTGTTTCAGAATTATTGCATTGGTCTGTGTTTCTTACATAACATATAACAATGTTAGTTAACAAAAAAATAAATAAATAAATAAATGGCTGCAAATCGTATGCAATAATATCGCCAACATTTTTTAATATCATGAAAAATATTATACCATGAAATAAATATCTTACCATATCACTCACCCCTAATTATCATATCAGGGTACTACTTTTTTAATATTTCTAGGAAAAGTAAAATCCACACTGTTCTCATTTCCCATTATATATCTACTAGAGGCAGATTATATCTGTCCAGTATCATTTATTTTACTTTAATCCCGGATATATGGAGATATTTGGAATGCATAATTATTAGTATCATGACATTCTGGATCATTGATGTCACGCCCTACTCTGTTTGCCTGTGTTTTCTGCGTTTCCCAGTGTGTTTCCCCAGTTATTTTCCGTCATGTGTCTGTAATTTGTAGCTCCGCCCCTCGTTACCTGTCTCCCCAGGTGTTCACTGTTTCATGTTAGTATACATAGTACCCTTTTGTCTATGTTTATCCGTTGGTCTTTGCACCTTCCTCTGTCGTTTGTCTTGCCACGTTTATATTAGTTCTTTCCACGTTTCTTAGTTTATCGGTTATTCTCTGTTTATTCCGTGTTTCTTTCTCTAGTTTGTTTCCTTGTTTATTTCTTGTTTATATTTAAGTTTATTTCCTTGTATATATATCCCCAGCCCGGATTAGTTATTATCTGTCTTGATTAGTTCTTGGTTATTTTCCCTGTTTGTTTATGTATTTATATTTCCTCGTTTATTCCTTATTTGTTTGTTTATTTGTTATTTATTAAATCTTGTCTTACCTGCTTTTACATCCGCCTCCCGTCTGCTCCCTTTGTTACAATTGACTTCTGTGGCAAATCTGATAAAATTCTTATTTTGATAATAATTATTATTATCTCAGTTTGAGGTCTGTGCCATATCATATTGTATGCAATAATAAAAAGTAATTTTCATTTTGCTGCATTAGTGTATTCTAGAAATATATATTTTTTTAATTCAGTGATTTGTGATATCGCTAAGAGTATTGTTAGCGCAAAAATACCATTAAATATTGTGATATTATTTTAAGGCCATATTGCCCACCCCTAATGCTTAGCGCTGTGTTTATATCAACAGTGTGCTATTACACACACACACACACACACACACACACACACACACGCACACTCACACACTCCAAGGACCCTGGGCAGTTTTCCTTTCCACTCTATTTACAAAAGAGACTGAAGTAATTACTGATTTATCTATTTATTGATTATCTACTATACTGTACAATGAAAGCATCTGATACACACTCCAGTTATAAATATGTGTATTAGTTGCAAGAAAACCACTTGAAGGTCTCTACTAAAAATACTAAATAAAAAAAATAACATTTTTAATACTAATTATTTTTTAATGTTCACAGTATTACCTCAAATATTGTTTAATTTTGTGGGGCAAAACAAAACCCCTATTTATAATACATACAGGAGAAAATGAAACTTCTTTATTCCATTATTATTCATTTATAAAGCAGCAGTTAAAGCATGCTAAATAATATAATAATAAAAAAGAATAGAATTTCAGGAATGTTTTGGTCACACCAACCAGCACTCACTGTTCATGTGTCTCTTTAGCCAGCTCACCATGCAACACACACACACACACACACACACACACACAGACAGTCTGCAACACAAACACATAAAACTGCATGAGTCAGGTTTCCTCCTCCAGGTGGGTGAGAGCAGGTTGAACAGGTGAAATGGTGAACAGGTGTGAAAGGCCAGCATGGCTGGGTTATTGTTCTCCTGAATAAGCCTTTGTTCTCATTTCCTGTCCTACTTTAATACTTTTATTCACCATTATTTCTTATTTATAGTATTTTTGTAGCACTGGCTAATAGAAACAAAACTACATTAAGTAATGTACCAAATAAATACTCACACATTACAATGCACACATCTAAGAATGTCTATTTTATTTTCTGCTCTGTTTTCATACATTTCAACTATTTCATACAAGTTGCACTGGATTATAAGGCACATTTTAAGTGACAATAGTGAAGAACAAGGGTTTGGACATGTTTCCCTTCTATTTCAGCAGCTCTAAGTAAACAAAACAAAAGTCCTAAAAACAAAAAAAACATTTTCTTTCAATGTCAAACGAGCACCAGATGTTAATCTACACAGATTTCTCTCCTGAAAACTGTTTATTTGGGTGAGTAAAGCACTTTTTGAAGCATAATTTATTTACAATAAGCTTATATTTCCAATATTTTCAACAGTGCTGTTAGCAGCAGTGCTAGCCATGGTTAGCTGCGCTTAGCTCTAGTAAATGCTGCCTGGCAACGCTACACTAAGGAACCCTGAGTGTTCCTGTAAGAAAGGGCTCTATCAACTAGCTCTTTGTCCCAAGTAGCTAGTTTTAAAACGGTAAACAAACAGGATAGAGTTCAATATTCTCACCTCTGAACGACGAAAGAGCTAGCTTTAGATTAGCGGTTAATGCTAATACTGCATCAGCCTTGGTGCTAGAGAAACTTCACTGGAACTACTTTATAAAGCTGTACTTTAGCAAAGTGGCTTTACTGCTCCTTAAAACCTGACTTGTAGAATTCATAAGCTACATAAGGATGTAGCCTTATAAGGATTATAAGGCGCACTGGTGATTTTTGGGAAAATTTTTAAGATTTTAGGTGCACCTAATAGTGCAAAAAATATGGTACCAAATATTTAGCAACGTAGCTTTTCTGCTGAAAATGGTTAAAAAATGTTCTTCTAATGTAAATTACTGTATAATTTATAATGAAGAATATTGTGCTTCAATATTAAATATGTTACCATTTTAAAGTTTGTTTAGTTTTCATTTAGCTTTCAGTACATCCCTACTATTATTATTACAGTGTTGCATTTTGTAAGTGTCATCTATTCCAGCTAGACAGGCTGCTCATGTACACAGTTTACCTTCTACGACCCCACTACACCCCCCAACCCTTCCCCCACCCAGATACACACACTTTTCTCCTGACTTCTCGTATCCGTTTCCCCCTCCTACCATCCTCTCCTGATTATCAAACTGCAGTAGGTCTCTATGTAGCATCTTCCTGTTAGAATAGGTTTGGCATTGCAGCGACTTCCTGGTGTGTGTGTCTGTTTATGTGTATATGTGTGTGTGTGTGTGTGTGTGTGTGTGTATACTGTATGTGTGTGTGTGTGTGTGTGTGTGTGTGAGCACTTGCTGCTTGACTGGCTAAATGACTAACAACTCTCTACACTCAGTGGATCTGAGCCAAAAGTGGCAAAGCTCTGCCTTGCAAAACATTTAAGGGCCCCGAATGGAACTATTAGGCAATTAAACTGACCACAGTTCACAGTTAAACACACATAAACACATTAAACACATTACACACAGCCTCATATATCGGAAAACAAATGAGACCAAAAGAGCCTAATGGTGATGTTTTGTCATCACTAAACAGGCTTGCACGATACTGGAAAAAATTACATTGCAAATGTTCTTTTTTCGATGTTATATATTGCAATATTAAACAATGCAGAGCCTATGACGTCACCAGCCCCGCCCCCACCCGCGCACGGTCTCATGTCCGCACCAATCAAAAGCTTAGTCAGGTAAATAAGAGCATTTTTCTGGGATTAAAAGCGTGAATTCAGCTGTAACTGGAAATATCTGCACAAAACTGTGCTGGACTATGGTGCACAGCTTTTGACATATGCATTTACAAGCACATGCCTAACCATGTGGATACAGGCCACAGTTACCTTGTATTTACTCCTGCCCCCCCCCTCATGCTTCTTCCACAGGCAGCAGCAGCCTGTCACTCACTCAGACACAGAGACAGGGCTGTGCATCTACTTCTTGCGTCATAGAATAGAATTGCCTCAAGCAACATCACACATCCTGCGATGCGACTGTTGCGCATGCACACATCGTGATGACGATGCTTAAACAATATATCGTGTAGCCCTAGTGTAAATTGAAAAATATTGGGGTACAAATGTAACAGACACAGGCTAATGATCTGGCTTTATACACAGCTGGTGAATGTAGAGAACAAGCTTTAATGGACAGGGTGCCTGCTGGCATCTCTCTTACTCTATATTTCGCTTCTTTCTGTCTCTCTCTCTCTCTTTTCGTCTCTCTCTCTCTCTCTCTCTCTCTCTCTCTCTCTTTCTGTCTCTATTAAACACATACCTCCAAAATGCACACATCTAAAAACATAGCTGCTTTCATAACATCAGAAACACAGACAGAAAGAGAGAGAGAGAGAAAGAGAGAGAGAGGATGATGGTCACTGGAGAAGAGTTTGACCAATTTACAGAGTGAGGCTTTTGAACACAAATAACACACACACACACACATACAAATTTACAGAAGGTGCCTTGCACACCACCACATATACACTCGTATATAAATAAAAGGCCATAGACACAAAGAGGCCCAATCCCCCACAGTGCCCTGCAGTCATACATAGCCCTGTCTCTCTTGCTCTTTTGTCACACAGGCTATTTTCGCCTCTCTGTGACTGGCAGGCAAAGCGCAGATACACCACAGAACAGATGATACAGCAGACAGACAGAAATATAATAAATGCATCTAGAGTTGTGCAATGCACATGTATAATGTAAATGCACGTGTATAATTCATATGTGTACAATCCTTGCATGTGTGCAGTGTTCCTGTGCATATTTCTAAATCTCATTAAGCTCTCAAATCTCAAATCATGCCGTTTGTTTGGAAAAGCATCCCAAAGAGAAAAAAAGGTCTTTTCTTCTTTATGCCTGAAGAGAAATCTGAATAATGTTTTAATGGAAGATCACCAGTTTCTGAATTCTTTATCTTAAACCCCCCTAGGAGAAACGAGGAGATCAGCATTAGCATTTAACTGTAGGTGGTTCTGGATACAAATGAGATAAAGCATGAGAATTCCTCCTGCACTGATGCAGTGCTAAAAGATTTCTGAAATGAAGAGATCTTGCTCTTTTCTAATGTATGTATTTTATAAGCTAAGGCTAAGGTGAGATGAGTCCATCCAAAAAAAGTCATATTTTAGCATCAACCATGCACTGCACAGCTTGATTTAGGGTGTGCCAGGGTGTCTTTGCTATCGTAATGACGGGAAAAGTACACCTTAATAAATAATAGGTGTGTTTTGGGAGTAACATGCAAGAAACCATTCAGTGTGTCACTTGCCATTTTCTGTAAAAGCCAGGTGCTCTCTGATTTTGGTGCATTGCTTTGTGTTTGCATAGCTGTCAACAGGCATGCACTTTGGGTTTGTGCACGGCTGTATGTCCATGTATGAGTAAAAAGCAGGAGTGTACATGTGTTGGGGATGCGCCTGTTGACAATCCACTGCCAAGATAGCAATGAACATCTGACTGTTGACATCTGCCTAGGATCTTTTCAGTCAGTGGAGCAAGATAGCAATATGCTGGAAATGTACTTAAACATACTTAATCTAATCTAATCTAAGCGTAGATAGGTGCTTCACAAGCGCTGTTGCTATTTAAATGACAAAGACAGAATATATAACAGGTATAAAAACAGACTTTTGGCAGGGTGTAAGACAGCAATTGCTACGCACCTTGTACAGGCTGTAAGAAAGGGCCCAATGTTGTTTAAATTGAGACAATTCAAGAGCTGAATAAGAGAAACAATCAAAGGTGTGAAAAGTGTTGCAAATCATTGTCCACAAACCAAAGGAACTAAATCTTATCCAACCTAAGAAGGTGGTATAAGTCTGGATTAAATGAAATATTGTGATGATTCAAATCTATGGACAAGTACAAGAAGAAGCAAACTGTTCTCACCCATTAAACAACACATGAAGAAAAAGAACAGGTTTTGTGCTAAAATTTGACTTTGCATGGCCATCATGTTGCAACCTTAGCTGACACAGATGTCCATTCCTAATAGAGAAGTACTGCCAAAAATATAGGTCTCTCTGGAGTTGTTAAACCTAAACTTTTTTGGTCTAACCTATTGGTATAAAAGGTGGACAGTGTGGAACTGAACTCATTTAAAGTATATATAGATGTTAATTTAGCTATATAAGTAGACATAAAGGTACACAGAGCATAGACAGACTGACAGGGTATATATCAAACAGAAAATCTAAGGTGATAGAGATAGCACACACACACACACACACACACACACACACACACACGCACAGAAACACACGTGTGTACACATTACATAAAGAAGCCAAACAGCCAGATGGAGAAACTGGACTGTAGCTATGGGAACAGAGCTGAGACTCGGATAGACAGTGCAGAGTGACTGACGATCAAGCAGATAAAGAAAGAGAGAAAGAACAGGAACTGTTAACTGCTGTCTGTCAAGTACAGTGTCAGAGGGACAGACAAACAGTGCAAAATATACATTATTCATCACTATAAGCAGCAGGACTATGGAGCATGGACTGAATTCAGACAGTTTTGGCACATTTTACTAGGATTTGTCTCCAGAATTAAACATTTTTCACATGTTCTTATCAAACCAAAGGTGGATCTGGGAACCCAAAAGTAGAGTGGCAGCATCACAGTCACACAGAGAAATTCTCCTTTTACTGCAACAGAACAAATACGTCCTGGCTGAGGGACGAGTCTGGATTGAAAGAAGAGGAGGATTATATAAAAAGCTCTGGAGCACGGCTGAGTTTCATGTTGAAAGAAGCCAGGCAGAACTGTAAATGACCCGAGAAGGGAAAGACAGTGAGACGAGCAGCAGAATCTGCCCAGAATGCAGGAGGTGGATGTGCCAGAGTGGGTGAGGATGTGGGCGTTAACACTGAGGATGGAGACATGAGCTCAGACGAGTCTCACATTGAGCATCTGCATTGTGTACTCGCCATTTTTATTGGAAGTACTATGCTGTAATATGCTTTAAAATACTAAGCAGTAAGGGATGCTAAACAGGATCCATTAAAAGGTTCATTAGGGATCCAAAACAGGTTAAATTATGTGATTGCAAAAAGAAAAACAATGTTTTTTTTTATCAATTTGACTGCAACTAATGATTATTTTTTAATTTGTTTATTTTTTTGTTGATCAATTTACAACTGTTTCTGCCATGCCCTATACACATGCACTGCTCCTGTTCCTAGTGTTCTCTATTAAAATGCAGTTAAATGTGGAATGTACCGTATTTTTTACACTAAAAGCTTCACTTAAAATCCTTTAATTTTTCCAAAAATTATCAGTGCACCTTTAATCCAGTGTGCCTCATACTACCAGTCAGGTTGTAAGGAGCAGTAAAAGCCACTCTGCTAAAGTACAGCATTATACAGGAGTTTTAGTTTAGTTCTCCAGCACTGGGGCTGGAGTAGCATTAGCATTAGCCACTAACCGCTATTTCCCCATTCAGAGGTGAGTATTATCAGCCTGTAGCCTGCTGCTAACCCTGGTGGCTAGCACTGATAGAGTAGCAGTAGCATTACCCGCTAGGTGCGCTAGCTCTTTCGCTGCTCAGTGGTGAGTATAACCAGCTAGTGGTTAGCTGCTAATGCTAATTCTCCAACCTTAGTGCTGAACAAAATTTGTGAATCTAAGCTTACTGTAAGTAATCGGAAGCGCTTTACTCAGCCAAATAAATAGTTTTCAGGAAAGAAATCTGTGTAGATTAACATACAGTGATCGTTGACTTTAAAAGAACGTTTTTTTTATCACAGTTTTGTTTACTTAGCTTAGCTTAGCTTAACTTAGTTAGCTGCCCCCCGCCACCACCACCCTCTCTTAAAATGCGCCTTATAATCCATTACACTTTATGTAAGAAAAAAGACCAGAAAATAGACGTTCATTGATAGTGAGCCTTATAATCTGGTGAGCCTTATGGTGCAAAAAATATGGTACTGATATTTAGTGAGCAAATATAATGACAGAGACTGAGTAAGAACTGCTAATTTTTTATGCTAAAAACAGCAAAAAAGTATATCAGGGTTCAATATCGTTCATGATATAAAAAAATGTTGGCGATATTATTGCGTATGATATGATATGGCACACCCCTAGTTGTAAATAAAAAACAGAAATTTTAAGCTGACATTTTTTAATAATCGATTATGTCGACTAATTGTTGCACCTCTAGTTATATTCAGATAATGTGCGACAAACCTCAAGAAATTAAGAGTGGAACAACAAAACCTATTGCATTCAGTGGTTTCTGGGATGTAAAGGAGCCATCAAAGGCCAGTTTAAGACTAAGCTTCCTAACAAACAGTGTGGTATTTTGTATAGTTTAGTGTACAGTGTAAGAAAACTGATTATAGAAAAAAAAAAGAGACACTGCTTCAATATGAATTGCCTGCTTATAGATGAAGCCAGTCGCTAATGACGTAGATTTGATGTGTTTTGTTGGGAAGTGTAAGGGCATAGGGGGGACGGGTAACACATCAATTGGCTCACTCATGAGTCAAAACCAGGAGCAGATGGCCAGCTGAAAAAAAAAACACGCACCCAAGGAGAGGCATCTAAATCCTGGTCCAGCTCTCAGTGGGGCTTCCATGGCAGTGTCAGCTCTCTAATGTGTTGGAAACTACAGCACCTGATATACCAACCAGTGACAGTTCACTTATGTATATTATTTTTTGCTTTATTGGTCAAATAAGAACAGTAGACTCTTTGATGGTTCTTGAATCTACTTGTTAATGTATAGCTATTTAAAGTTGCCGGTTTATTAAGTACCTGTAACCTTGAAAATGTTTTCCACATAGGTGTACCTTCATAGGTTTGTTTTCGATTTAGGGTGCTTTTGCACTGACATTGTTTGGTCACAAATTATTTCAGACACTTCAATTTGATCTAAACTAAAATGGCAGGTGTAATAGATGCCTCAGACCATGTTTCGGTTAGAAACCAAAGAACCAAAGTTTGGTATAGGAAAATAAGGTGGTCTTGGTCCAGATCAATTGAACAATGGTCTGGTTTGTTGGCAATGTGAAAATATTTTTTTATATACTTTTTTATACAGGAATTTGAGGTTGGCTCTCATCACCCATTAAAAAATAGAAAAAGATAACCATATTGGCTATACTTGTGCTGGACACAGATGAAATTTGGTCTCCACTTGCAGAGAACACACTTTATGGCAGGAAGGCAGAATTCAGCAGAACACCTGGAAAGACAACTCAAAACCCAAGGAAAACAACAGTAATAAGCCCTTTAATCAGGCATTTAAATTGCTTTTAAAAGTTAAGTAAGAGAGCTGTGCTGGACTGAGGTGCACAGCTTTCGACACGTGCGTTTACAAGTACGCGCCCCCTCCCCCTCGTGCTTCTCAGGCAGCAGCAGCCTGTCCCTCACACAGACACAGAGACAGCACTGTGTATCTACTTCTTGTGTCAAGAATCAAAACATTGAAACATAACGTGTTCGATTTCATTCCCTTAAGTGACATTAATGATCTTAAACCAATATGTAATTTATCAGAATTATCAGAACATATTATAGTTATATAGTTAAAGTTATTGTGACTGGCCTAACGCTAGGTTGATGTTTAAATGTGTGGCCACTGGTGCAAATATGGTGTGTACATTGTTATGAGGGTAAGCACTGTTAACCTGAGAGAGACTGACACAGCGCAAGCTCTCAGCAGCTCTGATGCACTCTCCAGTTATGCAATGACTGTCTGAATAGAGCTTCATAATTGCCTGCTGTGGGGGACATAGCAGTGTTGCTATGCTCTGTTGACATGGAGGAGCAATGTTCCAGTTCCATTACGATGCAGCGACGCTAGTGAAGGCATGCATTTTGCACATGCTCCCTCCACAAAGGGGCGAGGCTCTGAAAAGAGTCTGAAAAGGCCATTAGGCTGCTCAGCCTTCTGCTTGCGTATACCCCACTCTGTCCAGGGAGCGTCTCCAAATGCTCAGCTGCAAAGCTGACAGAAAAATTGGCTTAAAAAAATAGTGAAGATTGAGGATTGAGTTCTCACCTTAAAAAGGATTTTTTTTTTTCTGGGGGAAAAAAGTCTCAGAAAAATTCCTAGAACGTGTCAAGCCTTATCTAGCTTGGGCTAATTTGTAATCAGATACATAAACAAAGGGACAAAAACACACACAGGGAGTGAAGGAACAGAGAAGCATCGCAGTCACATTAATAAGTGAAAACCTCAAAGGGGAGGATGAGTGTTGCCTCTAGAGAAATGGAGGGTGAAGGGAAAAAATGAGAGAAAGAGAGCAGGAGGGATAGAGCAAATCTTGTCATCTCAGTATAAAACAAATATGTAGAGATTAAGGGAAAAAAATACAGGCTTACAAAACCTCTCAACTGATGAGAGACATCCTGTTGCCTTTTAAATCCTGTTAGCAAGGACAGATTAGACACACAAACACAAACACACACATACACACATTCACACAAACACACTGCACTTACCCACACACCAACAACAATTGTATTAAAACGGAACAAATGAATTAAGAAGAAGAATCCTTTCCTGCGCATGTAATAAAATGCACACTCATATTCAATCTTATTAATGCAGCACACATTATTTCAGGGGGATGACTTAGCAATATGAAATGCCTACAGCAGCGTCCACACCCCTGCCAATCTCATAATTCATCAAATTACTCAGTAACAGTCAAGGCAAATACAAAATCAAGCAATTTACATAGATGGACACAATATAATAAGTTATATTATGTCTGAAATCACAATCTTACCATATTAAGCACAGCAAAGCAGTTGCAACCATATGGCTGTTTATAACACCATATATGTTACTACTAATTATACTACTACACTACATACCACATTAGCAATGCTATTCCAATGATGGTGTACTGTTTGTGACATACTAGTGTTTAGTATAGTATGCAGCTGTGAATGCAGGTTATAGATTCTACTACCTAAGAATCTGAAAAGTGAAAGCTAGCCAGGCTGAAGGTGGGATAGTTCAGCAAACAACAGATCAACAGTTTTAGAGTTGAATGAACACTATTAATGTTAATTTAACATTAAATGTGTTGACTTAACAGTGGCAAATTTACAGTATAGATATTATAGTAGTACAGGTTAGTAGTTAAAGCCCCTTTTAACCTAAATCAGGGTTTTCTTTCTAATTGACTTAATCTGGCTTCTTTAGTCCCCCTGAATAAATATACAAAGTAGTGGTGGGCGATATGGCCCTAAAATAATATCACGGTATTTCATGGTATTATCGCGACAACGATACTCTTGACGATATGATGAATTACCCAATTAAAAAAATGATTTCATGAATACACTACTGCAACAAAATGAATTATTATTGCATATGATATGATATGGCACACCCCTAACTGGGATATTAAAAAAAAAAGAAATTTATCAGATGTAACAGAAGTCGATGATCCTGAATGTCATGGTACTAATAATCCACTCTACATATCTCCTTATATCCAGTATTAAATAAAAAAATAAATGAAACTGGACAGCTATAATCTGTCACTATTAGATATATAATGGGAAATGAAAACAGTGTGAATTTTTATTTTGCTAAAAACAGTGTACGATATGATATGGTACACCCCTAATACAAAGTATTTCTTATGAATATAAGAATTCTAATAAATATCTGAATCAATTCACCAGTATCCTCTGTGGATATAGAAGGGGTGGGTCTAAAAGTTAGTTAGGCCGGAGTCAACAGAACCATGACCAATCAAAAGGCTAATTTAGCTCTGCCCTCTCTTTGAGTCTGAGCAAATAGAACCAGCAAGCTGATGAGCTGTTGCTTAGCAACCATTTAAATGAGCTAACCTGCATTTTGACGATTTTTTTTTTTTTGACGAAGTGAACAGTGAAAGAGCTAGTTCTCTGTATGGTTATCGGGTAATGCTAACGCTGGTCCAGCAGTGCTTGGCTGGGTTAGCAGCAGGCTACAGGCCAAGAATACTCACCTCTGGACAACAAAAGAGCTAGCGCTTAGCAGCCTTGGCGCAGTACAACTAAACTAAGACTACATGATAAATCTACAGCTTCTTAAAACCTGACTGGTACATTTTAAACAAAAGGATTATAAGGCGCACTGTCGATTTTTGGGAAAATGTAAGGATTTTAGGTGCAACTTATAGAGCAAAAAATAATAGAAGTACATTAGTCTTAAGTGTCCGAACAATATTTGATAGTAATTATAAACCACCACACTAAATTATATTATTTTGCAACAACAGCTAAAGACAGGATTCACTCTCATTCACACGCTGATCTGCCTTTGACCACAGATACACCAAAGGCAGTGGTGGCTGCCATCCTGCTAATTCGCACTAGGGAGTGAAGTCATAGGATCTGCCATGTGAGGAGAAGCCGGATGGTCATGGTTAGGCTAATCTGCTCAGCTCACCTGAAATAGACTAGCAGGATTACAGCATGTAGGCACCAGCAACAGAATGCTGGAGAAACCCCTGACACACACACACACACAGACACCAGGTGGCTAACACGTGAACATAATGTTATGGTGCCTCACGGCTTAGCCTGTGATGGTTTAAAGAGTGTTATATTTAATTTCAGTGCAGGAACTGAATAGCACCAATACCAAAACACAATAACAGGTGGAATCCTTGTCTATAGCAATGTATAATTAAGGCAGCCGTTTCTAAGCTTTTTTCTTCAAAACTGAAATCAGTGATATTCCTGAGTGCAAAAGAGACAAAATGTTTTAATAAATAGCATCAGCATGCTTCTGTGACCATCCTTGAAAAGCCAAATATATTCATCTTAAAAACAGAGTGGTCTCTGGTAGATTTGTCTGCGAGTTTTTATGGCAGCGTCACATGCCTTTCTAAAGGCTTTTACTGGTTACTTAAGCAGCAAGGGTACTGCTAATGGCTCTAATACAAGAGCTACTGCTAACATGAAAATTCTCATTTGATTGTCTTCATCTGTTAATGCATTTATAGTTAGAGCATAGAAACACAGCATTAGAACTGAAAAAAGTTGACAGGTTAAAAGAAAGTGCAACAGAGTCCCAGCTAAAATCACCGGATTATTCCACTCTGAAAGAAGACTGCACCACAAGGAACGATTTAAAAGTACTTTTCTGCATACTCAGTGCAATTAGACATTCTCACCAGAGAGGTCTCCAATTTTTTTCCAAATCACCAAGACTTACAGGCTGTTTTTTAAGCACAAAACAATCAGTCGTTCAGTATAAAATGCTTGAATGGGCACATCATCAACGTTTGATATCAAGCAAACGCTGTGACTAAATCCACAGCTGCAAGCGTTAGTGCAATCAAGTGATTACATGATGGCATTCCATGACTAATTCATGTGCTGTCTGGGAGCATTGGATAAAGTACAACCCCAATCTACTGACGTCACTTATCACATTGCTGATTATAAAATAACCCTTAGGAAATCAAAAAGCAATTGGGGCCCAGGCAATCTCCAAGCAATCTCAGCTGTGCTCAGAAAGTCCGTAATACTCGCACTTCCGATCCTCAGACACAACACCCACACAATCATGAAAGTATTTTGATTTACACAATCACGTTTTGTTTTTGAAGAAAAAATAGGCAGTCGTGGAGAGATTTGTGCAAAAAACAACCATGTGACAACCACAGGTCACATGCACCGATCTCAGACACGTGCGTCGGAGCACCAGCGGCGGGACAGCCGTGCTGAGTGGTGGAGATAACATCTTGGATTGGGCAAGTGTTTGTGTTGGGCAGGAGCTGACAAGTGCACGGCAACTTTAAATGTTTAATGTTTGCACATCAGTGTCCTACATCCAAAGTCACTGTTTATCTAACTTTATCACTGGCAGGTCACACTCAGCTTGTCCTCTACTAGTGATTAAGAGGTAATGTGGGAGGACATCCCTTCTTAGTTCATTGGAATTCAATTGAATTTGTCTTTTAATGTGTTGAAAGACGCAGTGTTTCAATGAGTGTTGATATTTTTGGCCAGGGACAGGCCTACAAATCCGCCAACATGCTCACATGGAGCTACCATGGGTAGAATATGAACTAGGAGGGTTCCAGGTGGGCATGGCCTCTAAGTGGGCATGGGTTTGTTGTACATGTGTTTATACCTGGACTAAGATGAGCATGCCAAATGGGCCTCAACACACAACTACAGGCAACATCAAACCCATCACTGATATCCTTGCGTGGGGCCCATTTCCCTGTGTGGTTGCCACAACTTTCAAATTCTCAGTTTGGGCCACCCATACAGCCCCCACAAAGGGCATGTTATCTGGTTACACACTGACACTTGTAGTTTGCTTACAGAACAGACACTAGAAACAAGAGAGGATGGTGCTTACCTCTGATAGATGTGGCATGGGGTTGAAGCCACACAGGTTGCACACTCTTTTCTGGCACTCCGTACAGGTGCTGTAATTGGGCGCATCTCCTGATCCAACGTTCAGTGCAACTTTACAGAGTGGACAAGAGGAATGGGCTTCTGAACCTGGAGCTGGAGCAGGAGTTTTCTCTGCTTTTACAGGCTCTGCTGTGGGTTTATCTACTGAGGCTTTTCCTTTAGCTGGAGGGGGTTTGGTAGAGGCTGACTCTGTGGAATAGGCAGGTGGGGTATCAGGTGGAGACTCCGAGCCCGAGTCTGGAGGAGATCCTGGAGGAGACTCTGCACCAGAATCGATGGGGGAGTCGGGTGGCGATCCTGGGGGTGACTCCTTCGGCTCCTCCCCACTGATTAGATTGGAGGCCGAGCTGAGTATAGAGGATCCAAAGCCACCAAACATCTTTCCTACACCTTCAGATGCCTGAGAAGCGGCTGCTGGCGACTTGGCCGTCTCAGTCAGTCCGCCAAACCCGCTGAAGAGCTTCCCTGTAACCGATTCACTAGGCTGTGCTGGAGTACCACCTTGCGCTTTGGATGAGCTGCCAAAACCACCAAATAATTTCCCTGTGACTGACTCCGATGCAGGTGCTTTAGCATCTGTTAACCCTCCAAGACCAAACCCTCCAAAAAATCCACCCCCGTCCTGTTTTGGTGTGGTTTTTGCAGGAGATGGTTGGGGACTTCCCTTTGGGCTGCTTTGTACTGGTTTTTGGAGTGGAGGTGGCTGCTGTCCACGTTTCAACCCTGCTGCAGGTTGAGCTCCTTGAGGACCTTTAGGAGGCCCCTGCTGTTGTTGCTGTGGTCCTGGACCAGGAGATTTCTGCTTGGGAGTCGTTGGAGGAGTGGCTCCTTTCCCTATGTCCCCAATGCTCTGCTGTTTGCTCAGCATTGGAGGCTTTTTTCCTGGCTCATCCTTGGTAGGCGATCCAGGTGGCGGTTCCTTCCTCTGTGGGGATGGGGGAGCTGAACCCTGCTTGGGAGGCTGCTTCATCATTGGGGGGCCAGGTGGTTCCATGCTCCCCATTGCCCGTTGCATCTGGCAGTTCAGGCATAGCCACTCCTTACCCTGGGGAAACATTACAGTAATAGTCATAAAAACAATCCAGGACACGGTCACATGAAATCATTATAAAATTATGTACTGATCACACAGAAGATTATGTTCCCTCCGCTCATAGCAGGTTTGTAGCTCATAAATGTAAAGGGCATTGTTCATAAAGCTCTGAGAGGGTTTCAGCTACTCCCCAATCGATTCTAAAGAAATAGATCTTTATTTACAATTAAGCATAAAAACGGGACTACAGTTTTATCTACAGCAGTGAATATACAACAGTGAAACCTGACTCCAAATCTTGAGGTTCATTGCACTGCACAGTTTATTGCTTCCCCTGTTCCAACACATCTGATTAAGCTCATTAGTTAATTATCAAGGTCATCCTGAGTTAAATTAGGTTTGTTGAAGCTGGGTAAGCAGTAAACTGTACAGTCCTTTCTTGTGGATATCCAGGATTAGATTAATGGAGAACTGCAGCAAATTGTGGAGTCACAAAACCTTTTTATAGCCTGTGTCTAGATCTGTATTTTCTGCATATAGGAATAAGTTGATTACCGCTGATACAAGCAATTATGGAGACAATGGATACGTCTAAACATAGGCAACCACTAGTGCTTTTCCAGGCCACTCAGTGTACATTTCATCCATTCTGAACTAAAAGCACTGTGATCCTTCACTTTGAAGAACTCCTGTGCTCTAGAAGGCATCGCTGTTGTCCGTTTAGTTTCCAAACATAGTGAATGGTAGCTTCCTGCACTAGCTGTGTGGACGATGTGAGTCACCTTGATCATCTTCCCAGCTCAAGCCCATATGGTCCCTTTCGCCTTAGGCTGGGGAGACTGATAGACCTCCCCCCTAGCACCTACCTGTGCTGGGTGAGCATGCATCCAAATTATACCCAGCCAGTCCTTTAGATTTTAGCAGACAGACTGATATTTGGAAAGGCTTTTTTGGACATTCATTTCAAAATGTAAGAGCATTTCAATAGCTCCATTACATTTTAGCATCTTACAAAACACCTATTCTGTTAATCAAACACAATTGTATATTAATCTCTTAATTATTAAGTTTACACCAGTAGTTTTGGGTTGTGCATCTGGTTTATAAAAGATTTCTGGCCTCAAAATTATGAAGAATATGTATATAGGAATCTTACCGCTGAGTCAGGAGGGCTGAAGCCACACAGACTGCACACCTGCTGTTTGCACTGTGTGCAGGTGCTATAGTTTGGCGGCTGGTCTTTGGCCTGCAAGTTCAGCTCTGTGGTTTTGCAGAGGGGACACAGCGCTCCACCAGCCTTCCCTGGAGGTGGCCCAGCTTTACCTGGGCCTGCAGGTGGACCCTGCTGCTGAGGACCAGGTTTGCCTGGGCCTCCTGGACCTGGCTTACCAGGCCCTTGCTGTTGAGGTCCAGGGCCACCAGGTTTGGGTCCTTGCTGTTGAGGCCCAGGGCCACCAGGTTTGGGTCCTTGCTGTTGAGGCCCAGGGCCACCAGGTTTGGGTCCTTGCTGTTGAGGCCCAGGTCCACCAGGTTTGGGTCCTTGCTGTTGAGGCCCAGGGCCACCTGGCTTAGGTCCTTGCTGTTGAGGCCCAGGGCCACCTGGCTTAGGTCCTTGCTGTTGAGGCCCTGGTCCAGGACCAGCAGGCTTTCCTCCAGGCCCCTGTGGTGGAGCTCCCTGCTTTTGCTGGGGTGCTCCTTGCCCTTTAGGTGGGCCCTGCTGAGGGGGACCCTTTCCTGGACCAGCCTGGGGGCCAGGAGGTTTAGCTCCCTGCTTGGCTGCCTCTTCCTCCTCATCATCCCCAAACAAGCCAAACTTGGGGATGTTGGCGGAGGACACTGCTGAAGAGACAGCACTCAGGGGGTTGGCCCCACTCAAGAAGGAGGAGGAGAACATGCCGGTGCGGGGCTGCTCGGGGTCTTTGGGCTCCTGCCGGAACCGGGACTCGAGGAGGCTGAGGGACGAAGGGCTGCGGCCAGGCTTTGGCTTGGGTGGTGGTCCTTCTCCAAAGGCATCTACAGTCCGACTCTTACTGAGACCTGCTGGGCCTCGTGGTCCAGATTGCTGCGGTTCTGTTGACCTGCGGAATAAAACAGCATATAAAAGGTGAGTTAATATTCAGTGCTGTGAGAAAACATGGCCATTCGCACGGATGAAATATTATGATTGATGTTTTTTTTTTTTTTTTTCTAAATGGCATTATAAATGGCTTCAAAAACACAGCTTGGACTCTAATGTGGGCACATTTTCCAGACATACTCATAATAAACAACTGACTGCAGTAGGCCGGATGACAACGGAGACACTGCATTACAAAACAGATTGACATCAAATACCAAATACAAAACACATGTCTCAGCTTCCCAAGCTGAATGCTTCATTCAAGCGTGCACATGATGACCTAATTACAGTACATGATATATGTATATGATAGATGTTAACAATAACATCAACTTATCTGCTTCTTCCACAGAGGCTATTTTTGGCATCTGAAGCATCACACAACGCCATTAAACCTGCTCACTGGGGCTGTGTAAAAGTACTTTAATACGGGCCCGGAGAGGGAGTCAGCTTGTCTGGAGAGTCACTCTTAATCAATACTTCATTCTATACAATACTTCATTCAATAATAACAGTGAATTAAACTCAGTGCTCAAAAAAAGGCACACAGTACCATTTATCCTACTAAGAGTTTTAGGTTTCGAAGGCTTTTTGCCATTTGCACAACAAGGTTACATAGAAGATATACAGAACTAAATAAAGACCTTCTAAATAAAGCAAAAAATATACTAAATATACACACATACAGAAACAGGAAGTTTTTTTATAAATATATATGCTATATGCTAAAGATACAGAAAAAGGTCTATATAAAACATTATTAAGGTAGGATATGGAGATAGCCTATATCACTGTATTACGGTTGATGGATTTCATTTTTTGTGTTTTTTTTTTTGTATGACAGTGAGCTCAGGTTGTTTAATGCACTCAAGGAACATTAAATTGACATTAAAAACACATAAAAACAGACGAAAAAAAAACATCATGTGCAGTGCTGGTAAGAACCACACATTGGTGGGAAGCATAACCTGTCAAAACACTGGACCAAACTGAAAAGTCTGGTCCAAACAGGGTGGGTTTAAAAGCACACTTATAATACATTATTATCCCTTTTATGGGGGACCCTCTGTGATTTTATTCCCGTCCGTCCGGAACGACCATGTATTTTTTTTTTTCTCCGACATCCTCTAAGAATATTACAGGATGAATTACATACTGTTTTTCGCTGAACTCTAAACGTGGTCGTCTGATAAATTTAATCCTGTCTGGATCCATATCCCTGAGTTTTGTCTCCTCACGTTTAATAAAATAGCTATTTGTCAACTGCCACGCGCCGTAATTACAATTTGGGCATGAGTTTTCACGGAGATCTACCTAAACCAAACAGCCAGTGTGAAATGGAGGAGCTACTGAATGCGATGTCATGTGACTGAGAAAGCCTAAAAACTCACTGGTCCTCCTGTTTTTTCAATTGCATTCCAGATGCAAGAGTTTTATCACTGAGAAACCGTTAGAAATATAATTTAAGACGCAAAAATGTAGTCATATTTTCTTTGGTATAAAATAATTTGTTGTAATGGAAATCAAAACTTAACGTAACCAACTAGCTAAGCTAACTATGTTTTCTAGCTCTTGCTAACCTGGTTCTCTCCCAGTAATTTAGCTAACTCGCAGCTAATGTTATGTTAGCATGTTAACTAGCTCTCTGCTAACCTTAGTTCTCTTTGTGGTAACTTACTGTTAAAGTTAGCATGTGTTAGCATGAAAATGTAAAACCTACAGCAAATTTACAGTAAATTTAAGACATTTTAGGACTTTTTAAGGACCCGTGGGAACCCTGTAATCCGTCCGGATAGGGCTTTAGTTATTTACTCAGTTTAAGTGAGTTTAAGTGAGAGCCAATGATAGTGTCAGTTCAGTTCAAATGGATGCTGTTTATTATTATTTTTTTGACAAAGCACACACAAACACACGCAGTGAGAGGGAGAGATATAGATAGAAAGAGAGAGAGAGAGAGAGAGAGAGAGAGAGAGAGAGAGAGAAAGGGAAAGTGTCCACTGCATGACATCGATGGGTTTTGCTTTTGATCCAGCGGCGCTTTCTCTACACGCCCATGACTGAGTGTGATTTCAGCACCACGGAGAGCGACTCACAGCATTAACGCTACTGATGCGCTTCCTTATAATAATAATACTATTCGATCCCCCCGTTCTCACTTGTAACGCTATACGAAGCACCAAGAGACACCGAGAGAGAATCAATGGGCACGATGGCATTCGAGCTTGCGCTGCTATATATAGTCATATTAATATTTATATCCTCTGCCCTCCCTTCCCTGCCCCCCACTTTGCTCAGATAAAAATAATTTTCACGAATGGGGGGGGAACTGCACGCCACTGCGCCTCCGATCCATTTAACCCCTGCGTGCGTTTCTTGTTTCTTCGTTTGCTGAAGCTCTGTTTGGTCGGGGTTTGAATATGAGCTGAATTTATGCGTTGGATCGAAATTTTCACGCGTTGCGTTTTGGAGCTGCGTCGAAGGAAGAAGGCGTGTTGTTCCCGGCCAGTGTTTTCCAAAGCAGCGTTTATGACATCACCTGCACAGCCCATAGGAAGAGGGGTGTGTGTGCGTGCGTGCGTGTGTGTGAGTGAGTGTAAGTGTGTTCATTAAGAAAGCGATATGGGAGATCGTTTACATTTCATTTACAGATCGAGAGAATTGTTTAATTTACGTCTGAAGAAGAAGAAGAAGAAGAAGAGGAAGAAGATGGAGACACAATGACGCTACGCTATGCATGGGAAAACCCAAAGCTACAAAAAGCAAAAATACTTGGCTATAGACACTTGGTAGCTTATGGCAGTCTTTTTTTGTCTATTAATCAAGAATTTCATAAGAATATTTATTGATGATTATCTTCTTCTTCTTCTTCTTCTTCTTCTTCTTTTTCTATACAAAGGATTGCATTATTTAGCTAATAGATGAGCTAATAATACTAACAATAATCTAATTTGCGCCCTGAAGAAATAAATAGCTCTCTTTCTACTGATCATCCAATCCACTCTCTGAATGATAGGCTCTTCATTTAATTCATGGCCCACTACAATACAAAAACACTACGTTCCACTGCGTGTGCTTTGCGTGTGAGGGAAATAAGCTCTGGTCATGGTCTTCTTCTAGATGGTGGTATTCTCAAACTAGAAGATAGATAACAGGGATAATCACTGACTGACTCACTTTCACTCACTGACCGCACTCACCATCACTTCACTCCTACCTAACCTTCACTGCATTGGATTACATTAATCGTGGATGTGGATGGGAGTATGTTTGTTTTTTAGCCCCCGTGCTGCTCCTGCTGCCATAGTGAGTGTGCCAAACCTGCAGTGCTCCATTGCCAACCACCACAACCACCAAATAGAGCCTCACATCCAGGCAGAACACCAACCAACCACACAGCACCACAAATAGAGGATACGGCTGGAAAACGCCATCGGAACCCCCGGTACCCCTAGATGCACTTGCCTGGACTGCGCCTTGGCCATCGCGGCCACGAGCTGCTTCCTCTCCTCCTCGCTCAGATGGCTCAAATCCGCCTCCACGAAGCCCCCCTTGCCGTCAGGCGCGAGCCCCGCTGGTAGTCCAGCCAGCCCCCCTTCGGCCCCTTCCGCGCTCGCCTCGTTCCCCATGATCGACCCCCCACCCCAGCACCCCAACCACTACCGCCACCACCAGCACCACCACCAGCAGCAGCAGCGGCGGCCTCTTCACCGGATCACGCGCTGCTCTTTACGAGCTCCGGACACGGTGATCGCATCGGCGGCTGGCGATGGCATGTCGTTATAATGTAGCTATAATTCGTCCATATCCGCTCGCGCGTCTCGCCCCTCGATGGTGTCTGTCGTCGACACCACCAAGAGCCGTGCCTCTCCCTCCACAACGCCAGCGCGCATGCGCCAACCCTGACAGGTGATCAGAAGACAGCCCCCCGAAGGAAAAACACAATTAAAGGGACCAGCCCCTCCACGAGCAAGTATGTGTCTCGAGCGCCAACAAATACTGTAATCTTCCAAAACACTGCTGGAGCCGGACTCATTGCTTAATTAGCTACGTGCTATTCACACTTAAATGCTTTTCTTTTTTGTTTAGTTTTGTTTTTTTGTCCTCTTATTGTGCACAATAAAAAAAATCTTTCTGTAAAAATATAAAAAAATAAAAAATAAAAAATGTCCTGGCAGTTTCATTACCAAGTTTACAATTAGTCCATTAATGTTGTATAATTCAATTAAGTAGTGGCTACTAAATGCAACCTTTTGCTAAGCTAGCACGATCGTTTATTAAAGACCCACAAAACTCACTTCTGCAACATTAATCACTATCACTTCCCCAACCTCACTTACTTTCAAGTAAAGTCACTCATGATTGGGTATTTACATATTCACTTCTCAGAACTATATTGTAACATATGCATATTTATATTTATATTTTTATGGCACATCAGTCACTTTTATAACCAATGTCATTGCACACTGCACTTTGCTCTGTTAATTATTTAATGACCATTATCAACATCTACTGCACTGCTCCGTTTACAGATAGATCTTTACCTTGTTTAAGAACAACCTTACATATTTCTATTCTTCTGTGTTTTAATTTATGTTTAATATGTTTCTTATTGTATTGTGTTGTTGCTGTTGGATGCCTAAATTTCCTTAGGGATAAATAAAGTATCTATCTATCTATCTATCTATCTATCTATCTATCTATCTATCTATCTATCTATCTATCTATCTATCTATCTATCTATCTATCAGGTGTGCAAAAGCCTAAAAAAACTGAAAAGTATTTATTTCACAGCATAAAAGTGATGGCTTGCACCAATTTACAATTTACGCTCTTTTTCATACTCTTATTGTGCACAGCAATTAGAGAAATTCCAAATCAATAATCAATAAAATTACATTTTAATTCAGCCCTTGCCATTTTGCTGTGTAAATATTGTGTTTCTAAACTGCAATTTTTTTGAGTTAATAAAGCAAAGACCTGCCATAATCAGCATAATTAGCAACACTGCTAAACTTGAAATGTGGTCAGTGAATGTGATCTAATTAAGCATCTGTGTGAATGCAAACAGATGTAAACTGTAAACAGATGCTGCTTTAAATAAAAACAAAAAATTGGCAATAACTTTTCTTGCACACCACTTATTCACAGGTCATATGGTTTTAGAGTGAGTCACCTACCTAAAGGTTAAATCATCAAACAGCTGCAGTGATCATGTGCTTGTGACTACACCTACACACACACAAACACACACACACACACACACACACACACACACACACACACACACACACACACACAGTCACAGAAATCCTACTCAATGAGCTTCTCTGCTCACTGCCTACCATATGGCTGCCACCAGTGCGTTACAAATGCTTAGACAAGAGTAGATGACTTGCTGCAAGAGTCATAAGGGGACAATCTTGAGGGAGAGTGTAGGAATCTGTATCAACTCTGAGACTCTTAAAAGGCTGAAGCACTTGATTTCCAACCTACATGATGTTTACTCTGTGTATATATTATAAATATATGTATGAAAAGTATGATAAACAAATATTCACTGTCCAAAGAAAACCATGTACTCCCTAAACAGTTTTTCAGTGCAAGTCACTGTAAAAATAATATATTTCAAGTAATTCTGGTGCATTTTTATTAATCCATATAATGTGAAGAATAGCTGTTTTGTTAAAATGATGTATTAAACAAAAAAACAACAAAAATGTCTCCATCCATTCCTTGGCTTGTAACAACGTTTAAAACCATAGAGAGCTATTTAGAACCATTAAAAATATATATTATTTAAAGAAGCATCTACAAAAGGATTGCAATCACCATACCAGAACTGTTAATGTCCTTTAAACATTTCTTTGATGATTTGTCATGCTTTTACATAGAACCCCTAAAGAACTCTATTTAAAAAACTGTATATCTACAAAATACCTCATTTTCAACACAGAGGTCCTGGTGCCCACAAATCTTCAGCCACTAGCTTCAGTTTCTACAGGTCTGAAGAGCCTCCAGCCACAACAGTGGGAAATCTCATCTCCATTAGCAACCATCATTGATCTCCACTGCAGACCAGATAGTCTTCATGGAGGCTAAATCTCTGGAACACCACGTCCTTTCACTTAATGACTAAATACATAGCTAGAAAGCCATAGCAACCCCTTAGCAGCACCATAGCAACCACCGAACAACCACCAGAGATACCACAGCAACTGCTTGGCAACACTATAAAAATTACACCGCAACTACTTAGCAATCACCAAGCAACATCATAGCAACCACTTAAAGTTCCACAAGGTAGGATTGAGATTTGGTGCTCCTGGGTTTCCCCTACAGTTGTAGAGTGTAATAAATGTTTCAGACAGATTAGTTTCTCTTTCTCGTTTTCTGGCTTTCACAGACATATTCGGTCTCTTTCCAGCTTCTGCCAGAGAGTCTGTATGTTAGTATGTAAAGAATGAACCAGTAGTCCTTGTAGAACTGTTAGAACTAAAGGTCGGAAAGCAGGTTGCAGTTCTCGCGAGCGTTGGTCGCGGCGGCCTCGGAAAACTTACAGAGTCTGGTTTGAGCTCAGAAGAGCCCGGCACAGACATGAGAGCACTGCTAATCCTCCTATTACATCTCAATGCAGCGCTGCAGTGAGTTTCAAGCTGTAATTTTACTTCAAAAATCAAGTAAATCCTACCTAGTGCTGCTTTAAAACATCACAAATACTGTACAACCCAGCAACCTTTCAGCTGTTGTAACCTTAGCAACATTATAGCAACAACTTACCATAGGAATAAAGCACTCACTTAGCAACACAGCAACAACAGCAATCACTGTTATTACATAATAATAACCAACTTGTAGCAAAATCATATAAAATACATATTATGAAAAGCCTCTGATTTTCAGTGAATTTAAGTAGATGGATTTTACCGTCCTCATCTGAGTTTTCGGAACTGATGTTTCCGAAGTAATTTTTTAAGTTGACCTACATTTTATTTTTAAAGGTGCCGCCTGTTTTTTTTTTTTATGTTACATCAGATATTCTTTATTTTGAACACCTTCCACAAATGTGTGGCTAAAAAGAACAAACAAAATATACTATAGTCTCCCACTGAAACTGAAACAGCAGCTATTGTTGGGAGCACAGAACATACAGACACCTGATATCCACAGGGAAACATGCTGCTCTACTCATACTTTTAAAAGGGACTTCATTTCCCAAGATGCATCATACATAGCTGCTGTGCATACAGAAAACATTCCACTCCATTTGCACTGAGCCAAGCAAGCCTGAACACTTGCTTTATACACAAACCCAGTGAGAGCGCTGGATGCAGCCCATCTCCACCAGTTTAGATCAGACACGTTCAGCACACAGTAAGCCCATCTGCTCTGCTGAATATCAGAGGAATGACGGCTTATTATCAGAGGGGTAGTGACGGCTGACGCTTATTCACAGCATTCTGGAGCTCCAGGAATAACTCGCCCTCTCCATGCCCAGCATGAGAGCATCCTCGCAGGCTACGCCTGGAAGAGCGGCCCTTATCAGATCCACAGAGCAAGAATGACCTCGCCACATCGATTAATGAGATCTAAATGTATTAGCAGCAGGCTAAGCTTTCCATTAGCTTTATCTGCTGTTGGCACGGGAAATACTATCAAAGAAAAAGTCACAGATTAAGAATACCACTGCATGTCTTCATTCCACTCTGTTCTGCTTGAGATCTCTCTCTCTCTCTCTCTCTCTCTCTCTCTGTTTCGGTTTCTCTTGATTCTGCAGTTTTTCCCACTTTAATATTGTTGACATATGCCTTAAACACTTATTTTTATTTTTAGACAAAATCAGTGGTCTTAGGGACTTTAAAGTGGCTGATTTAATGCCTTTCCAGACCACAACATATATATACCACATTTTTGAAGTGCCAGGCATTTTGGATCAACAGTACAAAATATTGTTACAAAAAAGGTTGACTTTAATGAAATACAAATGTTCTGATTATATATTTAATATCTGTTCCTCCAAAATTTAGTTTTTTTTCCTGCTCAAAAGACAGTAGCTGTCCACACTGCAGACATCCCAAGTCTCCTGGAAGTTGCGGGAGTCTACCGCATATAAATAAAGGCTTCCTGATGCCCGCAAGTCACCTAAAATCTCCCGGATCTAGAAAAAGATTTTTATTTATTTATTTTTTGAAGGGAGGATCTTCTGAAATTACATTTTGCAACTTGGGATGTCTGACACTACATCTGCGCATTGTTCACAAAATGATCACTGATAAATTGTGCATATCTGTCTTTAGCAACTGCTTTTTGGTCTGAGAGGTTGGTGCTTTACTTCAACATTTAGTGGCATAAGGATCATCATATACAGAACCTTAAAGAGTAACTTTAAGAATACACGGATATTCGGTTACGAAAAAAAAAGAAATTCAGTACATGGTGTGTGGTGAACAAAGAATATAATCCCAACAAATGTCCTCTTTGTAAACATTGACGTTCCTTCTAGAGCATGAGTAGACTGATAAATCAGTGCACTGAGCCCAAATCCCCCCCCCCCCCCCCCCCAAAATATCTTAGTTTTAAAAGCTTTTTTAACAATAAAACACATCAGGCAGCAGTAAAATTAAAACGTAATGTTCATGAAACCCTTACAATATTATGCTCAGTGGAAGACTTCACACCAATAAGATCCTATGAAATTTGTATCACTAACAATGTTCTCAAAGAAATTTGCAAACATTTACATAAAAATATTATTTTATTACTCACACTTCAGCTCCAATTCAGTAATGGCACTGTTTAGTCAAGCAATACACACAACTGTCTACCATGCACTTGAAGAAGAAGTGAGAAAACAGTGCTGCAGCTACATGCATGCTGCTTTTCTCTGCTACGGGGCTACAAAAAAGGGATTTTAAAACTTTATAAAAAACTTTTGCAGAAATGGGAATAATTTCACATTCTTCTATGGCTTAGTTTAGGATTAGAGTGGCAGTTATGTTAAGTTTAGATTTAGGTTTTAAGTATAATGTTTAGGTTTATTTACTCAGTAAAACAATAACAACAATAACAATAGAATAACAACACAAGTAACATTCATACAAAGAGTTATCATTTTAAAGTTGTCAATGTGTTTTTTGTGTTTTTTTATATTATATTTTAGAGCAATATCAAAAGCAGTTACAATTACATGACAGTGGAAAACAACACTCACACTCTATGCTCAACAATTTTTTACCCCATTTTTTTAATGTGTTAATCAAAAATAATTTTGTTAATACAAAATGTTTGTTAGGACTATATAATTATCAAGATTCTCTACTCACTACTCATTACTGGCCTTGGTCCTGACTTGGCCTTGACTACTACAAAGCCTTGGTCTTGCCTTGGGCTTGATGTGCTCGGGTATCATTCAAATGTGGGCTCAGTCTTACCAGTAGTAGTCTTGCCTACAACACTGGATATGCTAAGACTGCTTTAATATTGTCTTTATAATATAATATAATCTCATATCCAGAACATTGACTGTAATTAATTCTGCACAGTCCACCACAGAATTTGGCCAATATTTTATTTTACAGACACATACAGTAAGACTACTATGCTTGTATGTATCGTGCTTTACAGTGGTGACTGAGAGACCAGTACGGACAGCCTTTTGCACACAGGGCTGACCAGTGGAGCGTGCAGCAATGGCCTTAATGTTCTGAAGCGGAAGCCTGAGCATGCAGGCGCTGCAGGATTCGCAGTTAAAAAGGCAACCACCATGGGTTACCATTGACAGCCCCGCAGATGGTCCCTGTGTGTATGACATATTGTGTATGCGTGTGCTTATGTGTGTGTGTGTGTGTGTGTGTATAAGTGTGCACGGTGAGCGTGCACAGCTCTGGTTCACGAGTAGTGTGTAACCGAAGCCTGAAATTTGACCACGCTCGCTGCGTCCTTCATTAAATTTGAATATGCACCTCTATGGCCCCAATATTGTGTGAGGGACACAATAAAAATAAATAAAACAAACGGACTGACGTGGCCCTCGAAATTGGTGATGATAGGTGTCAAGATAATTGCGGCGGATGCCGTCGCAGTCTGTGGCGGAGTGGCATTCATTTCACTGGTGTGAAATATGGCATTTCTACTTATGTTTCAGTCTGACAGTTAACCCAACACCATATCTACTGCAGGGCACAGGCCTCTCACACTTACAGTGCAGACACAGAGACACACATAGACACACAAACCCAGTGACTCACACACACACACACATCAGCAGCACATAGACAATATACAGTACATTGTCTGGGTCTGGAATATCTTTCATTATAATCCCATATCATTTTAACGTTTTGCCTTTTGTAAATCTGCCATTTGTTGCTTACATTGTGTCCAATTCCCATGAAGAATGGACCAATAGAAATGCCTCAAAATGAGCTGAAATAAAATATTTTTTACATTGACTTCCATTAAAAATTTAGAAGGCTTTTTCTTCACCTTTTAAGTTGCAACTTTATTTGCGAATTTGACAGCAACAAAATACAAAATCACATTTTTATATAAACCTATTATAATAGACACACACATATGGAATTTTACACACTGGCATGGCCATGCATGCCCACACTGTATGAAAACAAATATCAGTGCCCATCAGTTCCAATGCCAACATATATGAGTGTGTATTTTTGAGTTTATTTTCTAAAAAATAAGGCAATTTAGTGAGTGGACCTAAAGAAAGGTAAGTCAAATCCAAGCATACAGATGTCTCAGGACTATATTCTCATTCAAAAACACTGTACAAACTTTCTAAAGCATACTAAATGCACATGCACACTTCTATTACCCCTACAGGCAGATAGCTATCTCAGAAAGTGCTGCATTTACAAGCAAGAGTAAAGAGATAAGAGAGAGAGAGAGAGAGAGAGAGAGAGAGAGAGAGAGAGAGAGAGAGAGAGAGAGAGAGAGAATGAGACACAACAGCAGCAAGTGGCTCGCATACCTTCACAGGATCTGCTTCCTCAGCTCTGAACAACTCTGAGTGAACAGGTCTCCGGAGTGGACGTTTCATTTGTGGCAAATTAGTCCTCCTGATCCCCACACATCCCTCTTAACGGCCTCCACGTGCCTAATTCCCCCTCACTGCCCCGTTCCTCTGCCCTGATCAGTACTGATAACCGTCTGGCTAAAAATAGACTCTTAAAGGGATGGCGAGGTGCTTCATCTCCCTTCTTTGCTCTTCACCTTATCCCCAGGGTACAAGTCCCTTTAATACACACACAAACACACACACACACACACACACACAAACCTAATCTCTCTTCTTATGATAGTACAGCCAATGAGAGAGTCACACACAAGGCAAGACACACACATGTGGGCACTGACGTTCACATATACTTGTGTTCACACAGTGTCAGGATGCAGGGTCCAATACCAATGTCAATGACCATTGTGTATTATATACAGTAAATACAGCTCTGATGAGTTACTTTGATTTTACCAAATTGAAAACCTCTGGAATATAATCAAGAGGACGATGGATGATCACAAGCCATCCTACCAAGCTGAACTGCTTAGATTTTGGCACCAGGAGTGGAGGCATAAAGTTATCCAAAAGCAGTGTGTAAGACTGGTGGAGGAGAACATGCCAAGATGCATGAAAACTGTGATTAAAAACCAGGGTTATTCCACCAAATATTGATTTCTGAACTCTATGAATATGAACTTGTTTTCTTTGCATTATTTGAGGTCTGAAAGCTCTGCATTTTTTTTGACATGTCAGCCATTTCTCATTTTCTGAAAAAATATTACATATATACATATACATATATATGTTCATACATATAAAAATATATACAATATTTTTATTGGGAGAAAATTAAAGATGTTGTGTGAACAAATTGTAATTGAGCTTGGCTCTGAGTGGTCCAGCAGACTAAGGCGCTGCCATTATGATCGGGAGATTACCGGTTCGAATCCTGTTCATACAGCTTGCCATCAGCTGCATGAGCACTGAAGGAGCACAATTGGCCTTGCTCTTTCTGGGTAGGTAGATGGTGCTCTCTTTCCCTATATCACTCCAAAGGGTGATGTCCGCAGCACAAGCAGTCTGTGAGCTGATGTTTGGCAAAGAGGCGGTGGCTGACTTCATACGTATCGGAGGAGGCGTATGCTAGTCTTCACCCTCCTGGTGTTGGAGCATCACTGGTAATAAGGGGAGTCCTAATACGTGGGTAGCATAATTGGCCATGTAAATTGGAGAGATGAATTGGATAAAAAAAGAGAAAAAAAAATATATTAAGCTGAATAAGCTTAACATATTCTGTTTTTACAAGTTAACTGAATCAATCAGTTGATTTTCAGTGTATAAAATCAAGCACATTCATATCCTGGAAGTCTAGGAAATCTCTGAATCAGTGCTAAAAATGACAAGAATGGCACACATCCATACTTTCTTTTTCTCGAAAAAGAACTTTCCTGGACTCTTCACACGGCTGAGGATCCGCTGAAACTGTCTTAGGCACTCACTGTCAGACAATCAGATAATCTAACAGATAGATGAGTAACGCCTGAAGCGCTTTTTCAGGCTTATTGGCTACTTTGCACTTCAGAGGGTCGGCTTTCCTTCTCCTGTTCCGCAGAGCAAACTACATTACATTGTTATGTAACGCTGCATTAGGCAGTGTGCGGAGGTGGAGTGGGGGTGTAATTTTTGTTTAAAGCAAGGCCAGGTGAGGGTGAAAGGCGACTGAGTATGAAGGTCATTGGATTGGCTCTCTCACTCTCTTTCTCTCTCTATCACCCTATCACTCTATCTCTCTCCTCCCACTTCCTGCAGATTAGCCTGAGCTTTAACCCCTCTGTCAGGCCAAGGCTGGGACACATCCTTGTGCAGTAATTCCAGTTCTTTTACGTAGATGTTTGTATTTATAGGGAAATGTAGAAGTAAATATAAATTAATGTGGACTAACGATCAAAAGTTTGGGACAATTGTCCATTTTTTTAGTAATTTTTGGATACTTTGCAATTGAGTAAGATGATTTAAGTGCCGACATTGGTATAAAACCATTGTTCAAAGGATACAATCTACTGCGAAAGCTTTTATTTCTTGGTATTTACATCTGGAACTGATAGTCATAGTTTAGAAGATAGCATATTTTATCTGAACCCAGTGGGTTTTGGTTTCAGTCTCCACTTTATGACATAAAAAACATACTTTATAGGGTTTGGAAGTCTAAAGATTGACTAGGCCTGTGTAAAACCTTGCTGTATAATGAAAGATCTTCCAGTCTGTTTGGTTAAATCTAGATTCCATGTTGGTTATTCCTCTAACTATAAATGCACAGTCCACATATACAGAACTCAAATCTGAAACTGAGTGTAGACATTCAGCACCATTTATTTATTGATTGAATAATCAATGTATCAGAACACACCTGGGCAATAAAACACTCAAGACATTCACATGTTCCAAAAACATTTGCTCACAAGAAAAATCGGGCTCAGAAAGTTGGCACTCTTTTAAACTGTGTATCAGTTCCAGATGCATATAATAGAAAATTAAAGCTGTAATGTTGATCTTTTGTTTTATATTCATTTTTTAAGTAGAGGCATTTCTGAGTAGAGAAGGAACAAAATATTGTGTTTAATGGTACCATTGTGCTGGAACAACCATCCCTGCCAAGCCTAATTTATTCATTCTAAAAACTGGGGTGTCGGGTCGCTTTTCGCGGGAGTTATTCTGGCTGCGTCACGCATCTGTACAGCCTCTAAAAGAGGATCCGGCTCAGTTTTACTGAACGCGAGCGGCTGGTGGAGCAATGGAGACTTCAGAAGGGGAAACTCAGATCTCAGTAGCTCATTCATTTACAAATCTGACAAATCTGACAAATCTGACAACAGTGTATACATAATAACTCTATTACATCCTCTGAAGACATTTCTCCCTAGCATTTTCTGACTGAGTAGCTCTTTCTCTCTCTGGCTGAACATAACCTGGAATCGGATTCATCCACTCTGAAAGGAGACCGCATCACACCCGCCCAGCTTAAAATTCTAATTCAGATTCTTCCGCATGCTTAGTGCAATTACCCATTCTCACCAGAGAGGCCCCAATTTCACCAAATCCCAAAACTTACGGACATCAGCTTTAATGTGAACTCCAAAGAATAATTACTGCAAGAATAATAAGATTGGTTTCAATAAATTTGGAATTTCTGAAATCTATATTCAGTCCATCACATTTCTATTAAAACTCACTTAAAGAGCCTCCTTTTTGGTGTGATAGGGCCACAGATTTTTGCTAAAACAACCACATCCACGATCCAGTAACAGATTAATAAACCACATAGTGGCGAACAGCCGTGGGTCAAACATGTCTAATAGTATGTGAGTATCCTGACGATCATTCAGCAGGAGGGACATTTGAAAGAGCTCAGGTAAAACATGACCCAGTTTACTGCAGTCACTGAGCAGGGTTTTCATGTTAATTGAGCTCTGCCAGATGTTGTCTGGCAAAGCTAACGGTGCCATATTCTAATTCAAGCAAATTAGAGGCGAAAGGCGGGGATTCCCTCCTACTGCTGTCAAATCCAGGCCCAAAAATGCAGGGAGAGAGAGATGGAGGGAGGGAGAGAGAGAGTGTGCAGAGAGGAACAGGGGTGGTACACTAATTCCTTGACGCTATGCAAATGTTGACTCTGGGTCCATGTATATATATAGTCACTGAATTAGCTGTGTTCAGATGCAATGAAGTATGTGCAGAGTATGACATTTATGAAACAAAAAACAACATGAATTCTGCTTTACTTCCTGTAAACAATTATTGCTTATCAGAGTTGTCCTACTCTGGGAGACTGTGAATGGCTTAGAGCAGGGTTATCAATTAAGTTTGACCAGATATTTTCCAAACCATTACATGGCGGGTCACAAAAAAATCTGTTTTGGAAAATGAAGTGTAATGGGATGGAGTGCTACAGACTAGTAGCTCTCCAGCCCAGAGGGTTGTTGAACCCAATTGCAGAACAGTTGATCTCAAAGCAGGTAAATCCCGTGTCGTCAGGGTCGTGGTCCAATACACTACTGCTCTGGTCCAGTACTACTCAACTGCTCTCCAATAAGTAACATTGGGAAGTCAGTTCTACTGTTCCCTCAGCTGAGAAGCCTCTAAAGTGTAAAGAACGAGAGAATTTAGACGAGTGCAGAGGAAGAGGGGAGCATCCTTCAGCTTCTTCGCTGTAGAACAGTAGCGGTGAAGTGGCCTCAGTCACTGTAATGAGCTTCACATTAAGAGGGGGAGGGGCAAGAGACTGGATCTGCTCATCACTGACTCACTCTAATATGGGACACACAAACACACACACACACACAGAATCCCTGCCGGCAAAAGTTCTACAGCTGTAAGTATCTTCTGTAGGTTGAATGCACAGCTGATCTTCTCCTCAGACACAGAGTTCATTCCTTCGGGACCCTGTGTTGTTACCATGGCTACCTGGCATTTCTCCCCACCTGAGGCCTGTAATTATGGGGTGTTTAACAGATGTCTTGTGTAATCAGGAGCACAGAGGGGTGACTGAAGAGTGTTTTTAATGTAATGCAAAGCTGATTATTGGGACAGTGGACTGTTAATATAACAGCACATCAGCAAAAACACCTCAGAGCCTAGTCAGCAATAATATCCTATACCTGCCTACTGTAGTACTGGAGAGAGACAGAGAAGAGAGAGAGAGAGAGAGAGAGAGAGGCAGAGAGAGAGGGGTTTATGAGGATAATGTGAAAAGCATATTTTTTTAGTTGTTTTTTGGCATGTCAAGCATAATCAGTCTCACATCTATAGTAACAATTTGAGCTCAAAAATCGCATCGGTCACACAACTAAAGTGAAGTCCACTTCCAGGATTTTGCCAAAAATCATCTGATATAAATTTAGGCCTAATTTGGCCCCAAAATGCTTGGCTCATATCTGGGGCAGATTGTTGCATGTGCCAAGTCCCCAGTTGCAGAGTGTAATTAAGCAGTTGGCCCAAGTCGCTTATACACACACCCCGGATGCAGAGTATATTACAGCAGTTGGTGCAAGACTTATGTACCTCATGTTCCTGGTTGCAGAAAGGCAAAAGGGTTTCACAACTGAAGTGGATTCCACTTCCAAGATATTTCTACCCTGATAGCAATAATCACTCAGGAAATCTGGTTTAAATATAGGCCAGATTGTGGTCTAAATGTTCAGCTCACATCTGGACAATTGGCTGCATATGCCAACTCTCTGTTTTTAAAGTATAATACAGCAATTTGCTCAAGTTGCTTGTGCCAACACTATGGTTGCTGTGTATCTATTGCTGGAATCAGCCTGAGCCACTTGTGTTACAGCCCGGTTGCTTAGTACAGTATAATACAGCAATTGGCCCATGCCAGTGCTTTAAAATACTTGCAGCATGTACCTTCAGTCAGTTAAAAGTAATATAATATGAAGTTTGTGAAATCACCGATGTCAATATTTACTTTTTTTTTAAGGGCAGGGTTGTCCCAAGATGACAGAGTGAGTAAATATGTCATAATGTCACGTCCTTGCCCTGTTCCCTGTCTCTGTGTCTCATGTGCTCTTTGTGTTTGTTTACCTCCATATCTCCACCCCAGTCCTGTTTTCCTTCATGTTTTCCCATCTGTGTTCATTTGTAGCTCCGCCCCTTTGTTACCTGATCACAGATGTTTCTTGTTTCCTTGTTTCTTGTCAGTTAATGTGTTTAAATAGTCCCCCTGTTCCTGGCTTCCTTGTCCGTTTTCACATCAGTCAGGTCTTGTTTTTCCTTTGTTTGTTTTGATTATTCCTCTTTTAGTTCCTTGATTATTTGTTTTCCAATTTCAATACACATTTGCGTCCGCTCTCCACATCTCCTCCTTGTCTCAGCCTGACTCATAAACAGTAATAGTTAATTTACGATAAGTACATTTCTTTATTGCTTCTGTTCTGTTTTAGAGTTATAGGCAGTTTTTTTGTGGTTGCTGTTGTGGGAAAGGATCTCTGCTGCTTCAGCTCTAGTCTACTTTGTGCTGCAGTTGAAAGAGCAGCTAATGCTTATGTTGTGGCAACGATACTCAGAGCCTCCTGGTCCCTTCAAAGGAGGATGAGGAAGTTTTCCAAATGAACTCTGTGGTTTCACAACTCCTCCTCTGCTTCCCAGCAGGGTGCTTGTCATCCTGCTGCCTCTACAGAAGCTTCGGCTTGTTCAATTTCTAAGCAGATACTCGAGGATGAGACTCAGACTTGAGGCTGGGAACAAGAATGCTGAAATCCCTGAGGTTTAAGATATGTGATTCAAATATTAAGTGATCACAACAGCTCCAGATTGTATACCTTATTATCACTACTTTTTAAATGATTTATTTCTAATTCGATCTCATTTTCTTCTCAGTTCAGAAGGCTAATTAACCAAGTGACTCATTAAGACTCATCCATTACAATTATCCATTACATGCCCCCAACACTAGAAGGATGAAGACTACCACATGCCTGTGCTGACCGAGCACCGCACCTTACCCAGCAAAGCCAATTGTGCTCCCTCGGACTCCGGCTGCTGATCCTCAGATCATAGTAGCAGCACCTTATGCTAACCACACACTAGACGACTTTGAAAAAGACTTTTAATAGACTAAAGTCTGGCAATCTCTCACATCTAAAGACTATACTCACAGACTTTTTAGTCACAGACTAGACACAGGTTAAGATTTTGTAAAGACTGTGGATCTTGCAGGGTCTCTATTTGCAAGACTGCAACTAGATTCTTTCGGAGATTATTTCCCATCATGCTTCATGCTTTTTAACAGTGGAGCAGAAACAAAAGCACCTTTTAGCCACAGCTGCCTTTGAGCTGCCTGTGCAATGATTTGTTAAGAAACAAGCAGCTTAAAAGAAAAAGACAAGACACGAGCAAAAGACATGTGAACACGACCCTGGTAGTGTGAAGGGAGGAACTCCCGTTTCCTTTCTGTAGCTCTCCTATTGGTTGTTGACGATTTGTATGTCGCTATTTGCATGAGCCAAGTCTCAAGATTTAGGATAACATTAAACACAGTTGATTTTATCTAAACACCAGGAAGAGAAAAAGGCTGACTTTTAATCCTAATACTGAATGATTAATATGACGCGACCACAACTCAACTCTAGCAAGACTCTCATGATTTTATCCTGACACTGGAAATTTATCTGCGACAGTGAAATCAATTAAAAATCATTTAGTTTAAGGTTGGCATGAATCCACTGGACCACTCAAAGCCTATACTTTAATATTGCTTTAAAATGTGATGTACATGTGTCGAAAACTGATATTTCTTCTGGTGTACTTTTTTCTTCTTGTTACCTTCTACAAAGGATCCTAAAGAAGTCAGAAAATTATTTTACCTTGTAGATGTTTAGTATGACTCCTGGTTATGCTAATGTATTGGCTTTACACCATTTATAAAAACAAAGGTGCAGGTTCAGACCAGAGGAGAATGGGTCCACCATGTGAGTTCAGTCCTCTCAATGTTTGTTCTGTCAGTTCTGACAGAGTCTTTCCCTGCCACTGTCGCCTTCGGCTTGCTCACTTGGAGTTACATATAGTGGTTTTGTGTCTCTCTTGTCTTATTTCTGAATTTCTGTTAAACTATTTTGGGGCTTGTTATTGTTGGTGGTCCCCTGTGGTGAGTGGAAGTCTGTGAAGCATTAGAAGGAGACTTTCTGAGCTGAGCTGGCTTGGGGCACTCCTAACTCTGCTGACACAGAATGTATTTGCAGGCAAACACGTTACAAGCCTCGTATTTATACAAGGTGAAAACCAGGGCATTAGAGATGTACGAAAAAGCCATAAAAATGACTTACAGGCAGCTACACTGATGTTCTGAAAAACACTCTCACAGTGAAGGAGGACAGTGAAGCTGTGAACTCACTCAGCTGAGGATATTATGAGCTGGATATAGTTGGGTGCAGGACAGAACAAACTGAGAAACCCTTTTTCAGGAGGTAGGGTTGGAGGCTGCTGTTGTTTTTTAATCTGTTTTTAATCTGTTTAGTCAGACATATGGCTATAAAGTTATAAAGTTCCACTATTGCCAGGCAATGGGTTTTCCCAAACAAGCTAATTTGAATGTATCTCAGTTAGTTTAGAACACACTCCTACCTAACAGTAAATGTAACATCCACCATAAAAAAAACTCTTATTTAAAAAAATGCAGAAAAAAAGCTATAAAAAGACATATTACTTAACAACCTCAAGCAATTTAACCTCTTCATGCAGAATTGATTAAATTTAACAATGAATTTTCCAGAATGTTTTTATTTTACTTTCAGGATGATACAACTCTCAACTCCAAATTTAGATTTATTTTAAATATAAATTTAACCATGTACAAGTTTGTGTCCCCTTAGGTGGTAAGCTCAGCAATACCTAAAATAAAAATAATTTAAACGTTGGCTTTTTTTTTTTAGAGCGGATGCTAAACATTGTTAGGTGATGTTGTACACCCCCAAGCGGACAAAGTAGAAGCAACATGTCTTCTCAGGCCTCGTGGACATCACTGCATCACTAAACGAGAGCTAAATAGACAATAACAGAGCTCAGAACAGCTTCTAAACGTAGCCGGTGGACACTAGGGCCTGGGAGGGTCGAGAGTAAAAATGGTGATGGTCTGGAAAAGGAGATTGCAGGCAGAGCTGCCAGGTGCGTTTTTTGAGCTACTTTAAAAACCTTACCGCGGCCGCAAAAAGTAATAATAAAATAGAAAAAAAAAAAGTCACTATTTCATTTTTATTTCATTTTTGACATTTATCATGCAGTTCATCACGAAAAGTCAAGGCCAAAGTGAAGCTTTTATTCTTCTTTTCACACTCAGCTTTTTCATTTTAGATTAGACTGTAAAATACCTGTATGGTAATGAAAATGAAATGACAAAAAGTGTTAAAGTGTAGAGATTTCTTTTTTTTTTTTGCTAATTGTTACTATTAAATGTTTCTGACTAATGTTACAATATTATTGATGACTTTAAGGTAAATAGCAATACTGGTTATACATCCCTTGTAAACAAATACCAAGTCATACAAAATTTTGACATTTTTTTCGACTGTGTGACAGGCATATATATTGGGCTAGTTTAAGCTCCTGAAGGGCGCAGGTTTTAGACTGACTTTGGGCTGGATATTGTTTTGGACCTGGCAACCCTGGCTGTAACATTTAGTCCCGAATATTAGGGCTACATGACCTTTCATGTCATCTCACAATCAAAACAGAGGGAAATTAGAAATTACTGGCAAAATACCATTGGCACAATCAACCAAAGAAACTTTTTTTTTTTAAACTTAAAATGTAGTATTTAGCATTATTATAGCATTATATTATCACATTTTACTGTGTAGTTCCAATGTTTATAGCCGTTTGTCTAAGCAGCTAGCTATCTAGCTAATTTTCCTGTTCCACCTTAAATGGTGCAACAGATGGCGGCAGAGGCTGCAGCATTTAAGGTGGAATGGTAAAATAAAAACTCATTTAATCTCCTCTTTACAGAGAAATAATGAAGACATATGATAAAGCCCTAAAGTTAAGTAGTTAACCAACCAGCAGTTAGGTTGCTAAACTTTAGTGCTCCACTGCTTTAGCTAAATCTATATTGGGTTCTTGAGATTTGTCCCAATTCACCTTCTAAATTTGGACCAATGAAAGGGTTACAAATTAGAAATGGGATTGGGCCTTAGAGTGTAATAGACAAATACTGAAAACGACAAAAAAGAGCAAGAGAAAGAAAGAGTGGTTAAGACAGTGGGTGATGGGGGTGGGTGGAGTTGAGTGGGGAGACTCATTTATCTTCAGGCTGACCTGAATCTCCTTTTTTTTTTTACCCTGAATCCTTAGAGCTGCTGTGTGTGACTCAGAGAGACTGAGGAGCTCTTTGAGTCGTGAGTAGACAAATCCACGCATACACACACAGACAAGGCCACAAGTTTACACATGGCCGGGCCTCTGAGTGACACTGTGCATTGTGTAAGTAATATTGGGGAGGATTTAGGGCTGTTTAATTTCCCTCCCATCAGGATGAGTGTCTCTCAAACCTACACACATATACACACACACACACACATCCTCTCTCTCTCCTTCTCTCTTCTCCCTCTCTATCAGTCTCACACACTGTAGACACACACAAGTCCTGAGAATACTTCTATGCTTATACTTAAGCTTAGCTCTTGACTAGTATAGAGTTATAAACATAGCACAAAAAGTAAGGACATTTTAGTTTGGTAGATTTTTTTCCCCTTGCTGTAACAGCTTATTGGAAATACAACTTATACCAATGGAAAACCTGTTAATTTCCCTTTTAAATAGGGCCACAGTGTTTAAGCAACATGCATCTGTGAGTTGAGAAGCAGAGCTACCCAGTATGTGGGTTGTGCACATGAAAAAATGTGCCATTTCTCCTCTTGTATTGACACAGTTTCAGGCTTTTAAAACTCCTAGATTCTGCCAATCAAGTGTCTGATTGGCAGCACCTGTGCGCGTGGGGCCTGCTACAGTTGTCAGTAAGTGTTTTCATGGTTTCACGTTCCTAACAAATGTGGCTCAGTTTTCCAGCGATATAAGATTTATTGGCAAGAACGTTGTCACAAAAAAATATTCAACCAAACACAAATTTCCTTACTTTTTGTGCTGTTTATATGTTTGTTATATGTAGGCCTGTAGCATTTAAGAAATTTAAAGCCTCAATCTCTGATCAGATCTTGTTGCAGTGTTCTGAGTGCTGTCACTGGTTATTAAAGGGTACAGTCTACCATCTAGTGTTTAAACAGAGGAACTGCAAAATTACATTCATTGTCCCCATTACTAATACAAACTCTTAAATTAGTAGGTTAGAGATTTAATGAGAAGTAATTAGAGTAATGGCAGTTTTAATATACGTTTGTAAAAAAGAACTGTCGACCACATTAATCATAAATCAGCCATAGTTTCACACTTAAACAAGTCAAGCTAGTTGAAATAGTTGACAAGTTCAGCACTTGACCAGTATAGGTTTTTGCTTTAGTTTGATGCTTTAGCTAATCAGCTTGAGGCTAAACAGCCAGCATAACAAATCCAACATGCTGGTCACAAACTAGCTATGGTATGTTTTTAGTGGACAGCTTTTTAACCACCTTTGACATCAAAGATCATTCCCAAATAAATAATACATTTTCTATAGTCATGTTAATCCATTAAATTTCACATTTTCTTTTCCATAAGGCTAAGCTAATAACAATGGATAGTTAAATGTGTATATATATATATATAATAAAAATATTTGTCACAACAGTGTTCTGTGATTTAATCATGTTTTAAATGCTGGTACTTCCCTGTATTTTCAGAGGGGGAATGGTGTATTCTGGCAGACAAGATCCTTTTTCACTTTATAATGTTATCTCTGAGCAGTTTGGTGTTTTTTTAATGAGAACATTGTAATGTGCTAAGTTTAACCGAGAGCTTTAATAAGGGAAATAAATGCTACAATCTATAGTTTAGCTCAATATTCCACCTTTAACCACTTAGAAAGAGAAAAAAGGACATCGTGTGTGTGTGTGTAAGTGAGAGCTTGAACATGAATAAAAAGTAAGGTGTCACCAGGCGGGCGGCACGGTGGTACTTCCGCCTCATGGGTTTAATCCCCGGCTGGGAATGTGGAGTGAGTTTCCCCGTGTCTGCGTGGGTTTCCTGCGGATTGATTGAAATTGCCCCCTAGGTGTGAGTGTGTGAGTGATTGTGTCTGTGTGTTTTTCTGTGTCTGTCTACCCTGCGATGGACTGGCGTCCTGTCTAGGGTGTACCCCTGTCTGCCTTCCGCCCGATGCCGGCTGGGATAGGATAAAGCGGTAGTGAGTGAGTGTGAGCGTCACCAGGCTGTGTAAACATTGTAATTAATTAATGTTTAAAAAGTTCCAGTCACATGACTTAAAATTTGATCCACTATTTTATTGTACTACTTTTATGTACATCTAAGCTGATTCATATGTATAGTTTGAAAATAAAATAACTTAAAAAAAAAAAACTCTTGCCCCCATAAACCCAGATTTCTACCTAAGAAAAAAAGCTCAAATGTGCCACATGATGGCGCCAAAAGACCATGAAAAAAAAGAATGATCTCATGCTCCCTGAATCACTCTTACAATTCCAGACCCATGAATCCTGACATTGTCATCTTGGAATATACCCGCTTTTTGTTTGGCTGCTCGACCAGTCATTCCAAATCAAGCTGTGGTTATAGCCAAGCTAGCGTTAGCAATGAGTTCTATTTTTGTTTTAGAGGTTTTTGTCTGCGATCTACTGGAAATCTGAGCTAAAATTGTGTATTGTGTGTATTGTAGCCTTTAGCAATAACTATTGACATTGTTTACAGCTAATTTTATAAGTTATCAGACACACAGAGCTGCATATGGATGAGTGTCAGGGCCTTTCCACAGGTAGGCCTCACTCACTGTGCTTCATAAACTGCACAAGAAACCAAAGCACTTGCAAATATAAAAGGACAACCCTAGAGTGGTAGAGGAAATATTTATTTAGACAACCGAATGCATGCCAGAAACACCCATTGACAGTTATATGAGCTCCCAACTCCCTCCTTTCCTCCTGTCTCCAGCCCAACATGGAACAGGCCTGCAGCAGGAGGTGGTGGGAGTGCCATCTGATGGACACAGCTTTGTATTGCATTGAAACATCATACATTTGAGGAGGGTGGGGTGGGGGATATTTGTACAAAAGATTACAGTTTTATAATACGCAAAAAAGGGGGGCGGACATATTTATCTTGGTATAAGTAAAACAAAATAAAAAATATTCACATCTCTTTTGCTCAGGGCAAGGGAGTGACCTCACACAAAACACAGACAATAAAGAAGATGCACTAAGAATGCACATGCAGTATGTACTCGGTGGCTCCTCGGTGTGACTTCTTTTTTCACCGAACACACTTTCTTACAGGAGATTCAGACACAGTTTATGATGGGGGCATTCATCTTTACAGGTTAGACATACTCGAGTTTTATCCAATATTCATACTGTATTTGTTCCATTTGATGAATGTGTGATACAGAGACAAGGCAATGATCTATAGACAGATTCGTTTGGGGGCATTACAGAGAGAAAAATACTAAAGGAAACAGACTAAATTGTAAACTTTGTAATTTTCAGAGAGGGCACCCAGCTGGCCACCAACCTACACCAATATTGCAACAGTCAAAGATGCAGAATTGTGATGACAGCTGACGTTGATATTTGCCAAGCCACCATCGAACATTGATGTGTTATATATATTAAGAGGTATAGCGACCAAAACCCCAAACCAAACATCTGCAATTTTTTATCATTATTAGATGCTGATATTTTGTTGGTTTCAGATCATGGTGTTAAGTAACCCAAATTTACTACTGGTTTTTGATTGTTCTGTGACTTGTGAATTTTTCAACATCTGTTCAACGTTGTTTTTTTTTTTTTTACATTAACCTGTTTTTTATTTTCAGCTAAATTCCCAAATTCTCCAAATGTCAAAATATCATCTGGTGCCAGCTGGGCAAAAATGGGGGAGACATTTCAGGATTCAACTTATAGTGTGTAGTTTGAGCTGCAACGCTCAACTCTATGTAAAATGTTAAAAACTAAAAATAAAAGGAAAAAAAAAAATATTGGTCCATCTATGTGCATCACCACATTCAGTCACTTTTGTTTTACATATGACCTCAAAACACCATAATATCATAATATCAAAAATAACTGTAACCCTTTAAAGAAAATCAGCAATAAATAGTCAAGTGGTGTCTGGCTGTATATATTTACACTCTATATTTCAGCCTAACCTACAACATAGACTGTAAGAGCACATTTGTATGAGGCAAAAAAGAGCATAAAAATAAGTTAAAATAAAAACAGTCAAGGTATGGCAATATCTGAACACAGCACCTTTTCATTGTTTCAGAAGATGCAGCAGTTGGCACGAGACATGTTCATTTTTATTCCATCGTTATTTGCAATAAAATCAGAATTGATTTGTCAGATCTGTTATAAAGAACCCCTGTGATTTTTAAACCTCGATAGAATCTCATTTAGAATAGTTTAGCTATGTGACTGACTGGAGAAAGCTTATGTAGCCTATTCAATTAAACGACATGCACAACATATTTGATCTATGTCCTCTGGAGAGCATTCTCCTCCTGTTTCAGTGTCTTAGTCCATTTGGGTCACTTGTTAATAATGAATATACAGCAATTCATTAGGCTAATGTTTTTTTTTAAGATGAATCCATGGTGTTCATGGTTTTGCAGTTATTTTCCATACAGTGACCACTATAATACTCCTATAATACAGTTCATATGAATCAGAGTGACCAGACTCCAGTTTTCATCATTTGTTATCTTTTTCCTTTATCTTTCAGGCTGGAAACCAGTCCACTTAAGAGGGTGATGTCTGATTTTGAACCATGGCATGGCAATGACTGAATGGCACAGTTCTCCAAGAAGAAGAAGGAGTCTATGAATTCCATGGAAGGTTTTTAACCTTGTCCCAGTAGTCTGGAAATGGTGATCCCACTTCGCTTACTCCAAGGTGAAAGTGTCCAATCCTATGGGTTACCACACTGTCATGCCCTTTAGCATCAGAATGTGTTATGTGTTGGCAGAAAGGCGAGTGTATCAGTCATTGTGTACACTCTGTGAGCTGTGAGGTGTTCTTGATGTTACGTTACTGTAATTGTGCTTTTTTCTGGTAAACCAGTGACATAAAGTTCAAAACTAGTCCATATCTTCTAGGTCTGCTCTTTTAAGTTTTTTATTTCTGTTTTTATCTGTTCAGTTTTTGTGCTTTTGTGTGAATGTTTGCAACATGTACACATGTATATGAAGGCTGTTCTGAGTGAACTGAGCTGATGTCTGCTTGTTTAGGATTGCAAATGGATGGGTCTGATGTTAGCTAGTTCGTTTGGGCACCTGTAGCTTCACACACTGCGAGGTGGTCTCTGTTGCTCGTGGGTGCGGCGGTTGCGTCCCCTCTTGTTCTCCTGGAGTTGTTTCCACTTGGCAGTGTTGGGAGGCGTTCTTCGGGCTGGTGGTCCGCCTCTCTTCCCCTGACTCTGGGTTACTTGAGTGCTCTGGACCTTGGGGCTGACCGGACTCGGCCTGGGGCTCTGGTTGTCTGTGCTTGTGGTACTCTGCAGGATTTGGCTCCTCTGTGTTCCAGCTGTCTTGGGCAGAAATGGGCCACCGGGACCGTTAGTCGCTTTAGGGCCGCTCGACGCTCTCTGGTCGTTTTGATTCTGGCTTGAACTCTGCAACCCCTGGCTGGTGGGCTGGGCAGATTTCTGAGCCTGTTTGAACCCTGGTCCAGCTTTTGGGGCTTTTTTGCCACGCTGCTTGCGTTCCTTTCTCCAGACTTGCTCGCAGAACTCGTCCACGCTGTGCAGATCCGGATGCTCCAGGAGGCTCAGGAAATCGCGGTACCACACTTTATGTTTGGGGACGGGCTCACGGTCGACGGCGCCTGTGCGCAGTAGCAGCTCTCCCACTCGTTGAGACGGGATGACCTGCAGGGTGAGGCGCAGCAGCGGCTGGATGAAGCCATGCTCTACTGCGTGGCAGTGGTACACACCGGTGTCAGACTGCGTCAGGCTGCGGATCAGTAGACCTCGCTCTGTGTGACCCACTCTATCATCCAGCTTTATCTGAAAGAAAGAGAGATAGAGAGAAAGAGATGTGCTGAAAGTCTTGGATACAGTGACATTGAACACAGTATGGAATTTATTTTAATTAAAGTGACAATCCCTAGGTTTTAAAAGTACTTTAATAATGTGCAATATACTTTTAAAGCAGGTGAATCTGGTGATTTTACCAAGGAGTCTGTTGCACTTTTTTACCTCACGGGCTTTTCTCAGTTCTTATACTGTTTTTTGTTTAATGACACACAAATGCTTACATGAAGTCTGCTGTTCAAAAATTAACTCTTCTATCAGCAGTAATATCGGCACGACAGTTGGTCAAAATAAACACCCAAATATATTTGGCATTGTAGTAATTATCGCAAAAGCAGATTGATGGGAAATATTAGGATGTTTTGTCCCCTTTCCAAACAGAAACACTACTTTTTACTGCCTTTTTAACTGACTTTAATTTAATATGTCATATATACATTATCATTATCTTTAAGAGCAACACATCTGTATGATTCTGTATCTATTTAGTCTTAGAACTACATAAGAATTCAGTGTATAATTTTTTCACACTGTAAGGTGCACTGAATTATAAGGGACACAATCAATAAACATCTATTTTATGGTCTATTTTCAAACATACTGTAAATCGCACTGGATTATAAGGCGCATTGTAGAAGACACTATAAGTAGTTCTAATTCAGCAGGTCTGCTGGGTGGTGTTGGGGGGTAGCTAACTAAGTTAAGTGAAGCTAAGCTAAGTAAACAAAACTGTAATAAAAAATCCTTTCTTTTAAAGTCAAACGAGCGCTGGATGTTAATCTACACAGATTTCTCTCCTGAAAACTGTTTATTTGGGTGAGTAAAGCGCTTCTGTTTATTTATGGTAAGCTTTAGATTCCCAGATTTCTCTAGCACAGGAGCAGGCAGGAGCAGGAGCATTAGCATTAGCGGCTAACCGCTCCAGCAGTGCTAGCCGGGGTTATTTCCCTCTGAACGGGGAAATAGCTGTTAGCGGCTAATGCTAATGCTTCTTCAATCTTGGTGTTAGAAAACTAAACTGAAACTTCTCCATAACACTGTACTTCAGCGGAGTGGCTTTACTTCTCCTGAGAAAAATACAGTATATGTGTGTGTGTGTGTGTGTGTGTGTGTGTGTGTGTAAGTGCACTACCTCATCTTTATGGTCATTGTTGGGCCTCTGGATCTGCCAGTAGATGAGGGCTCTCTGAGACTTTGAGCTACACTCCAGAAACATGCTGCTGTTCTCCACTCCATACACACTTCTCTCCTCCACACTGCTGAAGCCCTCCAGATCATCTGCAACACACACACACACACACACACACACACACACACACACACACACAACATAGAATTTAATAGTGGTACACTCACAAAAAAATCTTAGATATTTTTGGTATAAACATGTCAATATCCATGCTGATGTCAATACAATAGAATAATAAAATCAGGGGGAAAAAATCGGGACCGACCCCATATTAATGATTAAGGATTTAGCATGGGAGGCTGTAAAAGCTTCTGTAGGTGAAATGCACTTGTATTTACTAAATTAAATATAAATAGATCAAAACAATATATTTTACTCTTACATTTTCATTTTAACTGTGCATTAAAATGTGCATGATAATTTCCCTTTTACTTTACTTTACTCTTACATTTTTTATTTTACCTGTGCATTAAAATGTGAACAAAATTTCACTTTCAGAACGAAATTTCACTACGGTTGCATACTTTTAGGCTGAAGTTGTGTGTGTGCATAAGATTGTTAAATTGCAATTAATTATACAGCAGTAAATGAAAATTTAAAAAAAAAAAGAATTAGTCAATTAGATTTCAAGTACCTGTATACCTTGATTAATCACACTATCCACAAACCCACCTATCTGTGAGGTCAGAATATTCACGACACACAGAAATACAGTAACTATTCTAACTGTAACATTGCATATCAGAATTTTAAAGACCAGTCCTGCTCTAATGTGTGCATTTGTGTGTTTTTTAATTACCATTATGTTGCAGATCAGAGCACTGGGAGAGAGGATCTCCATTTCTTATGTCTTGTCTCCTTGTTCTCCTGCAGAAAAACAAAATAACAGGTCATTCAAAACATTCAATACAATGAAAACATACTGTAGCCACTGTGTGTTTTTATTCACAGCAACCTCCATTCAGCAAGCATTTAAATCACAAACCCCGGTACAGCACTAGAGGGCACTGTTGCTCCAGTCAAAAAACCCTTCTTCAGTAAAACTCATCATGCTGTAGCCTCAGCTTTCAGCAAGGGGGAAAATGAAGCTGGCACGCACCGCAAATGCTGGAGCACCAGTTGGTGCTCACAGCAAAATGACTCATGGCTGGGAGTCCTTCCATAGACACGTTATGGAACTCCACACTGCAGCTCCTTCTGATGTCCGGCGAGAAAATAGGGGCTGTATGGCCTGTAGTCCTGAAAGCCTCTTTCAGTCTGACTGTAGGCCAGGCTGAAGCCAGGGCTTTTATGGCAGCTTTGTGCTGTACCAAAGCAGTGGCTTTCCTTCAGTGCTGCTGCCACGGGCCAGACGCTGGGACGTGGCCAAGCATCGTATCCGTTCATATTTTAGAAATGCATAAAAAGACATGGAGGATTTCCTGCACTAAACGGAAAAATACGAACTTTAGGAGTTTCCAGAGTCCAGAGAGTGTTTTGTCATAAAAGATAATAAGAAAGGAGAGGGAAGGGATTAAGAGGTAAGGTCTGGAGATCAGACTGTAGATCAGACTGACTCTGCAGGGGATATATATATATATATATATATATATATATGGAAAGAATTAAGAGACCACTTCAGTTTCTGAATCTATGATTCTATGATTCTATGATTTTGCTATTTATAGGTTCATGTTTGAGTAAAATGAACATTGTTGTTTTATTCTATAAACTACAGACAACATTTCTCCCAAATATCCAAATAAAAATATTGTAATTTAGAGCATTTATTTGCAGAAAATGAGAAATGGCTGAAATAACAAAAAAAATACAGGGCTTTTAGACCTCAAATAATGCAACGAAACAAGTTCATATTCCTAAAGTTCTAAAAGTTCAGAAATCAATATTTGGTGGAATTACCCTGTTTTTTACATCTTGGCATGTTCTCCTCCATCAGTCTTACACACTGCTTTAGGATAACTTTAACTTTTGCAAAAATTCAAGCAGTTCAGCGCTGAGATTATATATATATATATATGATATATAGAGAGAGAGAGTTATGAGTAAGAGCTGAAAAACACCTTCTGCTTCTGTCACTGTTCCTCTCGCTCCTTATCTCTCGCCCTCGCAACATCTCCAGAGCTTAATATATCTCTCTCAATATATCTCCTCCTTTACTGTCTCTGACTCCACATCTCTGTGTTTGTGTGTCTCACACCCTGTAATTCAGTCCTTCACTCACATGCACATCACACACACACACACACACTCACACACTGCGATGAGGGCATGTGTGATGTGCAGTGGAAGTCTGTTTCTCATTGCTGCTACAGTGAAAATATTTGGAGAGGAGTGGAGAGCACTAGCAGTGCTGACCATGTGGGTGTGCCCGATTTTGCCCCGAGAGGAAACTAGGGAGGTCATAGACAGCGGCTTGCATATGGTACCCACTAGGGGTGTGCAATATGGCTAAAATATGATATTGCTGAGGTTTTGTTGCTGTCACGCAAAAACCTTCTCCATCTCCACCACGGCAGATTTACAGAATAAGGAAAATAATGCTTAACTTTCAGTGGATTTAATGTAATATATTTCTGAACATTTCTACTGCTCCATTCATCTTGACATGTTACACAATATCAATAACAACAACTAGCACATTTAAATTATGTCAAAAGGGCAAAAACAGCAAAAATTGAGATTAACAACATATTTGTGTGCAAGCCTACATACTGACACACCGCAGTACCAATACAAAATAAATACTATGATATTTAATACAGGCTATTAAACAATGGGCATATGAACTGTTGACTGTGTGTGTGTGTGTGGGGGGGGTATTTCTAACAAATAAAAAAAATACAATCACATGCCAGTATCAGTATGTAAATTTACTATAAATGGAAAAAATAAGAGACCCCCTAAAATGTTTTCTCTGATTTGATCAAATTTAAAACATCTGGAATATAATCAAGAGGAAGATGGATGATCACAAGCCATCAAACCAAACTGAACTGCTTGAATTTTTGCACCAGGAGTGTAAATAGCATAAAGTTATCCAAAAGCAGTGTGTAAGACTGGTGGAGAAGAACATGTCAAGATGCATGAAAACTGTGATTAAAAACCAATATTTTTATTTGGAATTTAGAAGAAATGTTGTTGGTAGTTTATAGAATAAAACAAAAATTTTCATTTTACTCAAACATAAAGGAGAAACTGATTCAGAAACTGAAGTGGTCTCTTATTTTTTTCCAGTGCTGTATATAATTTAAACATGGACTAGGGTCAGTGTGCTTTATGTACTACAGTTACTGACAAAATGCTCAGAAAGTTATTTTGCAAAATGATTATATTGTAATGTGACCCTCTTTTTTGCACCAACATTATTGTATGGTGTGTGTGTGTGTGGTATGTATGTGTGTGTCTGCATGTGTGTTGAAAAGAGAGTTAATATGTTTATCTTTAAGAAAGCTGACTTCCACTGCTTCCACTGGAGCGTGGGGAGCTGTTGTTCTTTCCTATGGTACAGTATGAGCGATGTAGGTGGCAGGCTGTATTTGAGGGCTGAAGAAGCTCTCTAAAGCTAGGGTGTATGAGTGTGGTATGGGATGTAGGGCAGAATGTGTGTTTTAGGGGTAGAGTTTGTACTGCTTGGCTTCTGAGTGCTTGAGGAGTGATGCGGTGGTCAGAATGCTGAAGGCTGGAATTCTAAAAGTAGTTCCAGAAGGTTTAGGAGCACTGCAGGAAAATTCCCACAGCAGACGACATGGATTCATCCAGACTGATCATCCACCATTCATGCAGGCATTGATACTTTTGTAATTTATGTTTGTCACAGGTCGTATATTTTTTTTAGCATTGTTTTGGTTTTAATTGAATGTAATAATGAAATATATATATATATATATATATATATATATATATATATATATATATATATATATATATATATATATATATACATCTGTGCAGAGGCCTCAAAGGGGCACTAAACCTCTTGATTTTAGCTGACTCCACCCTAAGCTCAAATTTAGGCGGGGCACTGGGTGATGTATGGGTTTAGAGGCAAGGCATGATGAGAGCTGATTGGCTGAGATGCAGATGGTTGGATGTACATTTATGTTTCCTTACGTCAAAAGAACACCTTTCAGCTATTAATGGAAAAAATATGGTTTCAGGTTTTAATGGCTCTTTAAGACCCACAACTCCTATTGACACAGGATGTCATTACATTATAACATTTTAGGGATTGATCATACTGTATTTAAAAGTGTGCAGTTAGACTATTCCACAACATAAAATATAGGAGTAACTATACTTATATTTTTCCTTTTGGACACAGAATAGGTAGGACACTAACATGCACACAGAAACAAGTGTTGTTATGAAATAACTACGTTTTGGGAGGAGGAACATGCCTGAAGCTCCTCCTCTTTCCAATCTAATATCCTAAAAATCGTTCTTTGACTTCTTTAACATATCATTGCAAATTTCCCATCCCCACCCACTCTAATAGGAGAGGGGAGGCTTGCTTTTTACGACAAGTTGAAGCTGTAGCCCAAACCAAAAAGTTTTTTACCACCATAAGCTGATGGCATGTTTTGAACTAGCAAAACAGCCAACACAAACCATGAATCTCATAAAATATATTTAAGAAATTTTAGGCGCAGCTCATTTAATCATTTTTACTAAAAATTTTTAGACGTTTGAATCATCTGTGATGCTAAACTAAAAAATTATGAATTTTGAAAACAAAGCACCAGCACTGACTGACCTCTTGGCCGTGGGGAAGTATCTGGAGCACTCTGTTCCATCCCAGGCGCAGTACGGATCTCTGGCAAGACAGCATTCAGCGCAGGCTTTTCCGTACACCTCGCAGCGATGCAGAGGCATCTGCGATATTCCCACAGCAGAACCCAGGTACAGTTGTTGCTGTTGGGGCAGCCAAACACATTGAGCATTGAGTTCAGACCCACAAGCGCTTCACTGACATTTATTGGAAAGTTGCTAAGCCACATGGGGCAGCAGCCATCGGCGGACTCACTTGTTTAGTGGAGAGCTCCATGGCAGTGATGGGGGTCGGCTCCTGAAGGGAAAGCACACAGAGCTCTGAGTCACTGGTTTTGTTCACTTGCTGTAATAAACATTCCTAATCCCTAAACAAGTCTCTGGGGCTGGAGACAGTTGTAAATGTGTTGTTGGTCATGCTGTGTTGGTCACACATGATAAGCTCTGCGTACCCTGAAGACGGTCATCTCCTCCAGCACCACCTCCTCCAGGTCATGCCAGCTCTCTCTGGGGATGGTCACCACCTTCAACACTGTGCCCATATCTGTTCACAAAATGAAAAAAAAAAAAAAAAAACAGTTTATCAGTGTTAAATTTTAGTATTCACACTGTATGTTTGGCATACAAAAGCCCTAAGTTTATGTTGTTATTAATCATTTTTAGTGTCATAATCAGAAAATACCATAAATTATAATTTGATGACAGTATAGTATATTATATTATGAGTCCCACATGGTCCTCTTTTAGGGTCTATGCAACTAATGTTAAATAAATACTTAGCTGTATATCCACTCGGTGACCCCTTACATTAAAAGTCAATATATAATAAAAAATAAAACAACTCCTATACATATATCCTCTTATGTCTGTCACAATTAAGCCAAACCTATTCATATTGCAGTTGTCATGATTGTTTTAGCAATTTAATTAGGGAACAGTATACAGCAGCCAATCAGAACAGAGCTCATTTTTATGTTATGTTTATCTTATTTCTTTCTTTAAGGCTAAGTAAAAAAAACAACCTGTTACATTCTTACAGATATAATTTGCTATATGGATGTGTAAAAATGTATGAAAAATGTTATAAATTGGAATAATTTACTAACTAATGCTACTAATGCATATCCATCCATCCATCAATCCATCCATCTATCCATCCATCCATCCATCACTCTATCACAATTGTAGGATATGACCAGATAGTTAAAGCAGCAGTATGTGAGAATTGGTATTCTTGGCTCCTGAGCTCCCCCTACAGTTTAGGAGCATCTCATGGAGCATCTCATGTTTTTTTAACAAGTTAAGGAGATACAGAACCAGAATCGGAATTGAAATACCCATGCATGTGTTAAGAATGACTGACTTCACATTCCAATACAATTACTGTACTGAGCCCGGAGTTTCAAAGAAAGACATGCCAATCTTCTTATAACGTCATTACGTCAATGCAGCATCAAAATGATTTAAAAGTTGATATTTTTAGACACAAAAGCTGCATAATGTTCCTTTAATATCATTTTCCCCCTCCTGAGAAGGTTTTGTTCTGATTGGAACAATACATATAGCAGATTAAGGGTGTCTAAAGCAGTTTGTGAAGATAACTAACGCTGCGCAGTTTAGTTCCAGCTCTAATCGAATGCACATGCTTGTGAAGATTGTGATGAGCTGTGATCAGACGTTCTCAACTCTAGCCCTTGGCAATCACTGCTCTGCACACTGTCAAGTATTTCCTGCTGTAACACACCTGATCCAGCAATCAGCTAATAATCAGGGCCTTCATGAGCTGCTTCAAGTGTGCTGGAGCTGGGAACAGCTGACAGAGTGCAGGACGGTGGGTTTCCCATGAAATGACTTGGGAACCATTGAGCAAGAGCAAGACTGTGCCAACCAAAAGCTTCACTAAAGAGGAGCAGGACTTAATAGCTAGTGTTGTAGTACCCTAGTCCAGTATCAGCCTCAAGACAAGTCTCGAAACCTCATGCTCATAGTCAGATGTGTTAAATATGTGTTCCCCCATGCCAATTTCAGTTTGTACATATGTTTCTAATGTGTTTTAGCAACACTAATGCTGCCTTAAAGTCGTGTCGGAAATATCGCCACCACAAACTCATATTTACCAGTGGGAAACTCAGAGTGTTAGATAAGCCCAGAGTTTCCCAGTTAGGGGCATGTCAGTAACAAGAGGTCATGGTGGTTGCCAGTATGAATCCTGCTTCTACAGTAAACGGTCAAACTTTGATCTTATTAGCAACAGTTTTAAGCTGTACAGGCTTTAAAAAAATAAAAACAAGGTTTAAAGCATAAAAGTCTAGTATGGGTTACGGTTCTAATGGAATAAAAAAAAAAATCATCCTAATGCGTGTCTTATTTGCTTTTTTTTCCTCTTGGAGTAGGACAAAATAAAACTCGGATGGAAAAAAGGGTAATTACAACCTCCAAACTTGTAAGAGGGAATTTCTGAGGAGGACTTGAAGGTTTTTAGCTATGAATGTACGCAACATTTTAGTAGGAATTTCACACAAGTCTTAGTACAAGAGGTCCCTGGTCATGTCTTAGTCTTATGACGAGGTGGACAAGGCAATTGATGTTGGCATTGACAGCTTGTCTAGTCTCTGTAGAAAAGTAGTGCCAATAGAATACAGGACTCTCTGGCTAGAGGGGTGTAAATCCCCCAAGTGTGTTCTTTGGAATGATGGAGCTCCATCCAAAACTTTAGAGATGATCTGGGGTAATGCAGTGCTTCAAAAGTCAGTAGATAGCCTTCCCTGGACAGTAGAGACAGTTACTTCAACAAAAGCAAAACAAAAATGGCTTTGTTGAGAAGATACTCACCTGTGCCAATGAACATGACATCATACTGCCCATCCTCAGCCTCCACTCGGTCCACTACCAGTTGGGTGAACTGGTACTCGGCGTCTGTTCGCACCACAATGGGGCGACCGCCTACCGGTTGTACAGGGTTATACATGGCTGGGTGCAGACGTGCAAACGTGATCACATCGTCTGGGAGGTCTTTGGTTGAGTCGAAGCCACCGAAGGTCTTACTGGGACACTGTTAAGAGAATGAAGAGGGTGATCATTCTTATCATAGATCATGATTATCAATCATCATGCTGTAATTTTATAGCAGTGGCTCCCAACCCTGGTTCTGAACAGCATCAATAATCAATCAAATTTGCACCCAGAAAGTGCAAAGTGTTGGAATTCTGTGTTATTCGGACGGAAGATAAAGGTTCCAAGGAACAAAAATTTTTTTTTTGCAGTATATATATGCAAAATCTGCATACATTTTCTAGCTGCATGGGATGGATTATCACAGGAGGACACCATTAGGAACCTCTACAACTCCATGCTGGGATGTCTTACATCTGACAGATGTTGCTTTACATATGTGATACACATTACTTTTGTATGTGTACCTCAATAAATATCGCCCATATCAGTCAATATTTAGCTGTATCAATACTTTTTGTAAATGAGTGTACTGTTCTGATTAATTGCTGTAGTAAAACAGTCTCAGGCGACTTCTGGATCTGATCTTGAATCCACATTTTTTTTTTTATCAATGTGTCATTTTAGCCTGCGCTGTCTAGAATGCTGTGTTTTGTGTTAGCAGTTGGTACATGAGCTCACCGTGCCAGGCCGAGGATACGGCACCCTGCCTTGGAACGGAACCCACTGGTAGTTGGGCCCATCTCTGTGGGCGTAGGGACCCAGAAACACCCTCCTGATGTCGGCCATGCTGTACATGCAGATCGCTGATCCGCGAAAGATATTACTGTGCAGAAAAAGATAAAGAGAGAGAGAGAAAGAGAGAGAGAAAAAAAATAATAAACTCTTGGGTTGTTTGATGCTCGCTGGCATTAGCAGCATATGAGAATAATCAGTAATCAGCCCATGGAAGACGAATTGCAAAGCATTTGTAAAATGTTAATTAGCGCAAAATTCAATTAACCACGGGGCACATGAGCACACTAATTCTCTGCCACTCAGTCAGGGGCCTGCACATATACTCACACACACACACATACACACACACACACACACACAGAGGCAGAGAGGCATTCACACATACACACACCCCCATACCCATGCCCACCCACATTCAGATAAAACATTGATCCGGCGCCGCCGACTTCGAGGCTCATTAAGTGCTAATATTAAAAGCCAGTCCCCAGAATGCACTTCTATTCATCTCTGGAACGGAGCACTTAGAAAAGCAATTAAAGCAGTCTAATTCCTCAAAGCTGGTAATTGAATTTTCGAGGGGCCGTGTTCTCTGCATACATTAAAGACGCAGCCAGGCAGGAATGCTGAACCGGCTCTGGCCGAGAGCCGCCTGCCACGTTCTGCCTTTCTCGCCGCTTTGACGGTGATTAATCGTGATTTGTTTGTCCTCTTCCTCATCTCTCACTTACACACACACACATACACACACACAACACATACACACACAGAGAGAGGAGATGTGTGTGAAAGCACTGCATGCTCATCCATCATCTTAAAAGTCCCCCACTCTCATGTAACTCGTTTGTCTGCTTTTGTTCCGCCCTACGCCTACGCCTCCCCGCTTCTGACTGCTCGACCCGGCACAGAAGCAGTCTGGCTGGTAGCGGTGCTCGGATTTAGCCCTCTGTTACACACCATTATTCATGTGTTATTATTAGATACTTACAATCATATTTGTACATTAATATTTCTGACTTTCCTCACTGCATTTTTTTATCAATTTGTCATTTTTTTTTATCAATTTGTCATTTTTTTTTATCAATTTGTCAACAAATAACAAAATGTGAACAGGATGTTTTTCCTTCATCAAAAGAAAGACCAGACCCACAACAATTCATTTTAATTAAATTTAAATTATGTCCCAATTAAGTCCAAATTGCAAAGTGCATACTAATAACACAAGGAGTTACGAGAAGGAGTTGTTGTTGTTGGAACCAAATGAAACTCTTTTAAACATTTTAAAAATCATTTTAAACTGGGCGGGTGTGATGCGGTCTCCTTTATAGAGCAGATGAATCCGATTCCAGGTTATGTTCAGTCAAATAGAGAGAGAGAGAGAGAGAGAGAGCACCCAGTCAGAAACTTCACCTCTACTACACACTTTGTTTTTACTATGAGTGAATGAGCTACTGAGGTCTGAGTTTCCCCTTCTGAAGTCTCCGTTGCTCCACCAGCCGCTCGCGTTCAGTAAAACTGAGTCGGATCCTCTTTTTTTAGAGGCTGTACGTGTGACATTAGTACGTAAAGACACGTAACATGGTCAGAAGAACCCAACACCCCAGTTTTTAGAATTAATATATTAGGCTTAGCAGGGATGGTCGATCCAGCACACTGGTACCATTAAACACAATATTTTGTCCCTTCTCCACTCAGAAATGCTTCTGCTTTCAGTTTAGAAACAAAATAATAGGGACTGCCACTTTAAGTGTCTCATAGAGGCCTTTCTAGCAGTCAGCGATCTTTCACAATTAGTGCTGTTCATAAGCAACATTTAGCATAGGAAGTAACGGTTCCCTGTTAATTACTGTAATTTACAGGTGATAGAAATTATTAAAAAATTATAAAACGTAATGTAAGAAGAGGAGCTTTAAGGCATGTGCACCGTGGAGGACCTAGAAGAGTTAATCACATTTCCTCTAAGCATGGATAAGCCACTGCTGATGGAGCAGCAGGTAAGAGGAGAGTCTGAATGTGGGCTGGAGAGGAATTTCCCATCCAGAGTGCAGTGAGGTGAATTGTCTACCACTAACTGGATTACATTAGAGAGAGAGAGAGAGAGAGAGAAGTGTTGGAGGAGATGAGCCGCATCACAGCCCTGCAAATTCACATAAACACGCTTAGAGAGAGAGAAAGAAAGAAAGAAAGAAAGAAAGAAAGAAAGAAAGAAAGAAAGAAAGGAAAAAGAAAGCCTGGCTGGTTGAGTGTTCTAAGCATGTGCACAGTCAGTGTATGCAGGGTTCTTGCGCCATTTTAAAAGTCAAATTTAATGCTTTTTAAGACTTCAATAAATATAATTTAAGGCCCAAAAATGTTATTAGAAAATAATTTATTTTATTGGTAATCAAAACTTAATGTTTCTCATTTGTTAAATTTTTTTTTTTAATTCATTTTTGTTAGCTAGCTCTCCGCTGTAGAGGAATGAAACTCAAGCTTTACTTTGTTTTATGGATCTTTTTAATGGAGCAACTTCAGCCAGCAACAGCATACACTCTACTACGTTTGTTTATCTCCGCCCTCCCGATGCCCGCGCTCTCACTACCGTAAATAGCGCTAATATATGCACAGGCACATTTAACTACCATATATGACATCTCCCCCTTTTGCGATCTATAACATCAAGGAACACTTTAACTTAAACATAACATCTGTTTTTCTTAATAACCAAAGTTATATCACACTGAAACACTTCAGTATGCCTTACTTAAACAAGGTACTATATTATAACTGTCACATTTACATGGTCACAAATCAACATAACTGACAATACAACTTTTGTCTCTTTTTTTCTTTCCTTTTTTTTTTCTTTCTTTTCACCCCATTCCCCCCAAAGGCCATAGGTATGTGTTAGCCTACAGGTCGAGCCTGCTGACTGGCTTACACACTCTACCAGACCTGGTCACGGTCAGAGTAGGTAAAGGGCTTGTAGGCTTGTCCAAATTCTGACTAGCAGGAACAGTCTCTATAGTAGGTACATCAGACTGATCCGTCCCTGTGTTGTGGTCAGCTGCAGGATGGTGAACAGGCCCTAACTGAAGATGACGGCGATTACGCCGCAGCTCAGTTCCGTGATGTGTTCTGACGACAAAAGATCTTGGAGTTGTGCTCTCACTTGAGACAACTGCTGGTAAAGACCATGACTTTTCATTGTCCAGCTTCAGGAACACAGCATCACCTGGTCGCAGTGCAGGTAAGGGCTTGGCTCCATGACGACGGTTGAAGTAGTAGGCTTGTTTAGCCTTTTCCTGGCCATCCTTTACTTTCACTGCAGTCCTACTGGGCCATTTGGGTAGGAGATTCTTCTCCAAGGTTGGGAGTGTAGTTCTAATTTTTCTCCCCATCAGCAACTCGGCAGGGCTGAAACCAGTGGAGGAGCATGGAGTGGATCTATAGCACATCAGAGCCAGCACTGGGTCCTCTTGTTTGAGAATTTTCTTTGCTGTTTGTACAGCTCTTTCAGCATGTCCATTGCCTTGTGGGTAGTGAGGGCTAGATGTACAGTGCTTAAAGTCGAGCTGTCTTGCAAACTCCTGGAACTCAGCACATGAGAATTGTGGCCCGTTATCGCTCACAACCTCATCAGGAATACCAAATCTGGCAAAGACAGTTTTCAGTTTCTTGATGACTTGTGCACTTGTTGTTGTTGGAAGATGCAGTATTTCAAGAAACCTAGAATAATAGTCAGAGATCACTAGGTACTGCTGGTGTTTGTACTCACACAAGTCCATTGCAATCCTCTGCCAGGGTCGTTCCGGGAGTTTTGTACAGATGAGAGGTTCCTTTTGTTGTGTTCTTTTCAGTTCGCGGCACACTTGACATGAAGTCACCAGCTCGCTTAGTTCCTTACTGAGTCTGGGCCACCACACGGATGAATTTGCTCTTTCTCGACATTTCACTAGGCCCTGGTGCCCATCATGAATTTTCAGGAGAATTTCACCCCTCATTGCTCGCGGCACAACTATCCTGCTCCCTCTAAGAACAAGGCCATTATACTCTGATAGTTCAGATTTCACTTGAATGTACTCTCTTGCAGCCTCAGGTACACTGCTTAGGTGCTCAGGCCACCCAGTTCTTATGAGCTTTATGACAGACGCCAATTCAGCATCAATGGATGTAGCTGTTCTGATTTCATCCATCTTGCTTGGTGATGCAGGGATCCCCCCTACTACACTGGCCACATAACAAGCTACATCACTGTGTGTGTCCACGTCGCTACAGGCCAACGGACTACGTGACAGGGTGTCTGCAATGATTAGAGTTTTCCCAGGAGCATATTCTGCAATGGGGTTGAATCTCATGAGCCTCATGAGAAGACGCTGGCAACGTAAAGGTACATTGTCCAGACTGCGGTTGTTGATAAGTGGCACTAATGGCTTGTGATCTGTCACTAGTTTAAACTGCTCCAGCCCTGTGAGATATCTGTCAAATTTCTCACATGCCCACACGCCAGCCAAACTCTCCTTCTCTATTTGGGCATAGCGCGTTTCTGCTTCGCTAAGGCGTCTGGAGCAAAATGCCACAGGTTTCCACTGTTCTCCATGGAGCTGAAGGAGTACCCCTCCCAGTCCGTAACTGCTCGCGTCAGCCGACACAGCAGTTGGCTTGTTTACATCATAGTACGCGAGTACCGGTGCAGTCGTCAGCAGCTCCTTGATGTTCTCAAAAGCTGTTTGTTGTGCATGGTCCCACGTCCATGTGTTCTTGTTTCTTTTAAGGAGCTCATACAGTGGTTGTCCTACTGTTGAGAGGTTGGGAATGTATCTCCCTAGATAATTCACCATTCCCAATATTCTTTTCAACTCTTGCACATCTGCAGGTGGGGGTAGCTGCTGAATAGCTTTCACTTTGTCGGGGTCAGGGCGGATACCAGACTGATCAATGAGGTGTCCGAGGAATCGTAGCTCATTCTGCCTGATGGAGCACTTCTCGCGGTTGAGTTTCATACCAGCTGTCTCAATGCGCTGCATCACCATCTCCAGGCGACGATCGTGCTCCTCCATTGTAGCCGCATGAATCAGAATATCATCCATAAACACTTCGACACCCTCTAGCCCCTGCAGTGTCTCTTTCATCTTCCTTTGGAAGATTTCTGGTGCGCTGGTAATTCCGAACGGCAGCCGCTTAAAACTGAATCTTCCAAATGGTGTGATGAAAGTGGTGAGCTTACAGCTGTCTGGATGCAGTGGTATCTGGAAGAACCCACTGGCAGCATCGAGTGACGAAAATACAGTAGCTCCACTTAGTTTTGCTGTAATCTCTTCAGTAGTAGGCAACAAATACTGTTCTCTTTTTACAGCTTCGTTCAGCTTCTTAAGATCGACACATATACGGACTTTACCTGTGCTCTTCTTCAGGACTGGCACCATGGGTGCGCACCAGTCTGTGGGCTGTGTCACTCTTTCAATGATGCCATTTCTCTCCATCCTCTGGAGCTCTTCTTTGACCTTTTGCAACAAAGGGAATGGTACACGTCGTGCTGTGTGCACCGCAAAAGGCTTAGCATTGTCTTTTAGCTGAATTCTCACAGGTTCAGTCTTTAATGTCCCATGCTCACCAAATGCTTGTGAGTGTCCTTTACTGCACACCAATTCGTTCACTCTTTTCACCAGATTCATTTTCACTGAGAGTGGTCTGCTGAGCAGATTGCTTACTGTGCGTCCACGAATGACATATGCTGTGAGAGGATGGGTTTCTCCTTTATATGTCACAGTGCTCTGGACTTGACCTATGCACTCCAGTTCGCCACCTGGACTATCCAATGGAATTTTAGCAGTCTCTAGTGGTCTTTTGGGGAATAGTGAGTGGTAGGTCTCCTCACTAATGATGCTCACATCAGCCCCTGTGTCGATTTTAAAGTCAACAGGTGTGGAGCCCACCAGCAACTTTACAGTCCATTGCTCTGATGAACCCTCTGCTTTACTCACAGCTCCCAGAAAATATGACTGTTCTGCTTGCTCAGTCACCTCACTAACAGCTTTTCTGTTCCGACACACTCTAGCCCAATGTCCAATTTTGCTGCATGCATTGCATTTGGATTTTCTAGCTGGGCAGTTTTCATCTTTACTGTGCCTTTCTCGCCCACATTTTCCACACAGACCATCTTTTCCCCCTTTCGGCTTACCATAGAGCTTGGTGTATTTGCTGCGCTGCTTGTGAGTGATCTCGTGTATCACCCCTGCTGCCTCTCCCTGCATGCTGACCTGTGAAGCCACCTCTTCAGACTGCCTGACTGTCTCTATGGTCAGTGCTAGTGTCAGGTCCTTTATTAGCTGCAGCCTCCGTGATACATCTTTATCGAGAATTCCAACAACAATTCGGTCACGGATATTCTCGTCTCTGCTAGCGCCGAAGTCGCAATGTTCAGACAGTTCATACAGAGCTCTTATAAAAGTCTCGGCTTTCTCTCCCGGTCTTTGCACTCGCTGATGAAAGCACGCACGTTCGTGTATTACATTTCTCCGGGGCACAAAGTACTCGTCGAATTTCCCCAGCACCCGGTCAAAGTCATTACTGTGTCCCTCTTCCTCAAACGTGAACGAGCGGTAGACATTCTCTGACTCGCTCCCCATGGCATATATCAGGCAACTCACTTGCACGGCGCCATCCTCTTTATCTAATTTAGTGGCGGTTCTGTACCTCACAAAACGCTGCTTCCAATCCGGCCACTCACTCGGCTTGTCAAAAGAGAAGTTTATCGGAGGGTTGAACTTGGCCATAATCCGTTTACTTCTGACACCATGTAGAGGAATGAAACTCAAGCTTTACTTTGTTTTATGGATCTTTTTAATGGAGCAACTTCAGCCAGCAACAGCATACACTCTACTACGTTTGTTTATCTCCGCCCTCCCGATGCCCGCGCTCTCACTACCGTAAATAGCGCTAATATATGCACAGGCACATTTAACTACCATATATGACATCCGCTAACCCTACTTCTCTCCCTGATAATGTGGCTAACTTGCCGCTAACATAAGTAAGATAGCTAGCTCACTGCTAATGTTAGCTAGTTCTACACTAACCTTAGTTCTCTCCCCAGTATTGTTAGCTAGCTCGCGACTAATGTTAGCTAGTTCTACGCTAACCTTAGTTCTCTCCCCAGTATTGTTAGCTAGCTCGCGACTAATGTTAGCTAGTTCTACACTAACCTTAGTTTTCTCCCCAGTAATGTTAGCTAGCTCTATTTTAACCTTAGTTATTTCCCCAGTAACTTTAGCTAGCTCGCTGCTAATGTTAGCTAGCTCTACGCTAACCTTAGTTCTCTCCCTGGAAACTCGGCACTAAAGTTAGTATGTGATTTCCGGCACCGTCTAAAAGGTTGATACCTACAGCAAATTTAGAGTAAATTTATGATAATTTAAGACCTTAATTATCTAGATTTAAATTTAAGAAATGTAAATTTTTTAAGGACTTGCGGGAACCCTGGTATGTGTTTAGCATTACCTGGAGGTAGTGAAGACAGCGTAGATCACTGGGTTCTTGGGGTCTTTGGCAGTCATTATGAACACATCCTCTAAAAAAAGCCAGAACAGAGCAAACTGATTGTTTTCTAAACTCTTTTGGGTGTATATGGTTCAGAGGTGCACTATGTTTAATCTGAGTAAAATACTCACGGAGTTCATCAAAATGAGTGTCTATTCCATTGAGGCCCGGAACTGAACAGGTCAGCTTCGCCTTTAGAAATGTTGTCCATTTATTCACCAGACTCCTGTGTCCTCCCTGGTCATTCTGTATAAATCACATCCACACACATAACAATATACAGTAGAGTAAATATAGGAACGGATGTTATTTTGGATAAAATGTTAAATATGTAATTTGTGTTTAATTATCAGGAAATATGAAATAATACTGTATTATTATTATTATTATTATTATTATTATTATTGACATTATGTCAATATGCCCTTTTCTGAGTATATATATATATATATATATATATATATATATATATAAAGCTCAGACATTAATCAATGTGTAATAACTGCATTAATTGTATAGAAACAGATAGATGATTAGATTTCAGTTTTATTGTGCAATTGTCATGTATTTTCATATATTATAAAGGTCCTGGTGGCACAGCCAATACTAAAACAACTTGGCTCTAAGAAAAATCTAATTTTATTTAGTAACAAAAAAATCACTTAAGAAAAGATAATTTAATGTGCAAGCAAACTTCTAGATCTAAAACCATCTAATGCTGAAAAACTGAACTTTTGCTGTTCCAAACCTGGTTAGAGGATTTGGAAAAGATTAAATGTGTAACTCTGGGCCCTGCATAAGATTGCACTTGCTCGTTGCTATCTTACACCTCACCAACAGTCTATTTTCATGCCTTGTGCCTGAATCGTTAAAATATCAACAAAGCTTACGAATATATCTATGCCGATTGGCGTGGTGGTCCTTAAATGAAGTGTGTTTAGGCAATTTTTGGGCGTATTGCTATCTTGGCAACAGAAAACACAGATGTGCCACTGACTGAAAAAAGTTTCATATGTTGGATACGTCCAGGTAACTGCATTGTTTAAATAGTAATGCCCCAAATTAGTTGTTATGATAGCCAAGACACATTGACATGCCCCTAAATCAAGCTAAAAAGTGCACACATATAATGTAGCTTGCATATAGATCGTTAAAATAGTCTTTGTCTTAATTTATGATTAAATTTAGAGGATTTCAACTGCTGAAGCAAAAGAGTATATGATTGGCTCCTTTTCCACTTAAGCCGCACCTTATGTAAAGTTGGAATGGATGTACTCTTTAAAGAACCATATCTGACACAGAGTGGAACCATGTAATTAAGCAAAGAACCATTAAAAGTTCTCATTCTTACATTTACTGTCTTTACTAAAGACGTCTTCAAGATCATTTCAATGCACTCTCAGAATCCACCATGTCCCAATGCCCACCTCGTATACAAGTGTGTAAAAGTATTTGTGTCTGAGAAGGTGTGAAGGTGTAGAGGTGTGTGTATTGTTACCTTACACAGTTGTGCTATTCTGGAGATGGTGGCTTTGCCTGTGTGTTCTCCATCCATGGCGTTCTCTTTGAAGAACAGGAAGATCTTGTCGTCTTCTGGGTTATCGCTCTCGGGGATGAGGTAAATGCCAACGAACCTGGGGTCTGGCACGTAAACACACAAACATGGGAACTGCTCAGCAACGATCACTATAAAAATGCCATACTGGCAGAACCACACAAAGCTTTAAGCCGTGCAAATCTGGGCCTAAGCCGTTTTGACAGTTAAACCATATGGGAGTGATTGAACACTTCAATAACTCCATCTCAACTTTGACCAAAGGGGCCAAAATCCTGTCCGGCGCTTGAATATCAGCAGCTACGGGGGTTGCTCTCGCTCGAGCGTGACCGCAGGTCTCAGCGGCAGCGTAACGTGACCCCTCGCCCACGCTGGCGACACACGCACACGGCTACACGCAGTGCCGTGTTACACTGCACCGGCAGGATGTGGAGCTAACAGAGCGTAACGAGCGGCCCAGGCACTCGCTTACTGCTGGATTAGGGTGTGTGTGCATTTGAGTAAGTGAGTGTGTGTGAATGTGAGTGTGTGTGTGTGTGAATGTGTAAGTGGAGGGAATCCCTTGGTGGAGACCCACCCACCCATCCACCCATCCAACCTTTTCCAGACTTCCAGGCCTGCAGCATTCAATATGTTTAATGTTTTTTAAAGAGCCCTTCGTTTAGCGAGGCTTAGCGCAAACTTCACCTCAGTGAGCTTTCCGTATGCTATTAATGTGTTTAAAGGAGAGACCTGAATGAAAGAGCGAGAAGCTTCTTCAAAAGCCTCTTTTAAAAGGAGGAACAGCCATTATTGTATAGCTACTGAAAGCTTTGCGTGAAGTTTGTGAAGGGATTGTGTCTCTATTGATCAGGGCTCGGTAGAATAGCCATACTGCTAATCCTTCAAACAACATTGGCTCTTTTGTGAGGGACAGACGTCATTCAGACAGATACAATGAAGGTGAGATCTGATGTATCCCTGGCAACAGACGATAGGGATTAAGGTGCAAAGAATACCTTCATGAAAGCATCTTTTTCTACTCTGACTACATGGATGCATATACAGCGGCGATGGAGACCAAGGGCCTGGGCGGTCAAGGAGTGAAATAGGAACTGATCACAAGACCAGATCAGTGGGGGGATTAGCTTCATGGGAAAAAAGCAGCCCTCAGTCCTCAAGGCTGAAATTGACCTTTTGTGTCCGTTAAGACTCTTTTAGACGATTCACCAGAGGAAACACTCGACCGCCCAACCCCGCTGATCTCAACTGCAGACACTCAAAAAAAACACACATTCACACGCATTCACATTCAGATACCTGGATGTCTCCTCTCAATCATCAGTGCTCTTATAAACAGTTTACTCAAACAGAGGAGGCCTACCATTCAACCATCTGGAATCGTGCTGCTCCGTCCTGATTGGGTGCTGAGCTCCGAGAGTTCTGAAGATGGCAAAGTCACGCCCCATGAAGTCTGCCGAAGTTCCAGAGTAAAGTTCCCCATCTGTCAATAAGAGTAAAGCATTATGTCAGAACAAAGACAGCCATCAAACTAAAAGTCAAAAGAAAAGAGATCTTTCAGTGACCTACCAATCAGCAGAGAGGAGGACAGCATCTTCGGGTCATAGGGGCTTTTCCCACGACCGTTCTCGAAATGGGTGTCTAGCCTGAAAACGTTGTCCTGAAGGGGAAGATGACAAGAAGTCAAGAGCCAGAAGTGACAATAATACAATAACTAAATGATTTTAAAGACATCAGTTGTCTTTCTTTAAACCTTGGTCACATTAGATTATAAACAAACTGTATATCTCATACTTTCACCACAGGGTTTTAGCATTTTTTGAGGATATAATATTAAAAATGTTCACCCATAACAAAGTATGTACCAGGCTGATGCTTCTTATTTATTTTGTTCCAGTAGATAAATAGTGTACTTGTATGGGACATGTACTAGCATTAGAGCATAGCTGCTCAAATATTTTAAGGTGGAATGTAAAATTAAAAAGGAACTGCCTAATAAGAAGTCGGTTTTAGCTTTGTATGGTGGCAGCTGGAAATGTTTGCACACATTTGATCACAACTGAGTTGCTGACCAGTATATACTACAAGACTAGACTGTAAACCTAATTTTTTTTTTTTTACATAAAATTGGATATTTTCATTATAATTTGAATTGAAATTTGTATGTTGTATGTTCAAACTGAGATCTTTTAGTTGAACCAACTTATATTTAGTCTAGTATTTAGTTACCATTGACCACTTCCTTTTTTTGGGCTTTTTTGCACAATCTATTTGCATATTGAGTGTGCCCTCATCAGTGTGTAGTGATTCCCTCCAGGCCACCTTAGGTTAATTTGTAAATTACATAAACTGCATAGGCTACTAACTATATATTCTAAATTAAATCAAAAAGTAGACTAAATACAAATCTTTTTTTCGACTCGACTGTAAAGTTCACAGTAAAATTATTGTGCAAAGTAATTGATCTAACAAAAAAAGTTACTAATTTAGACATCATTATTTATAGTTTAAAGTCTAATAAACTAATTTAACGAATTAAAGTTTTTTAAAACAATTCTTTAAAAACAATTAGTTAACGAATTACAGCAAATTAAATTCAAAGTAAATTCAACTTATTCAGGCTTACAGTGCACGCTTAGAATCAGGTCAAAAAATTTCAAACATGTTCCAATCGGTCTTAACCACGATTGGGAGACCTCGCATACAAATGCAACTGCAGATAAATCTGCAGAACAAAGACTAGGCCAAAATCAGGGCAAATATAGTGTAGTGTATAACGATATATGTGTTAAATGGTGAAATAGGTTACTATGATTGTCATTATTAATCTCAAACAGTGTGATCAGTATAAAATAGCCTAAAGTTAGACTCAGTTGCCCATATGAAGAGAGAAGAACAAAGAAAACAACTTTAAAACTGCAAAACACTCCAGAAACTGCCAGAATGTCTTTCTTCAGCATTTCTTTCTTAGTTCATGCCCTCAATCTTGAACCAACCCCCTCCCGAACCCTCCCTCCTCCAAACAGCAGGCAGAAATAATTTGCAGAATAACACTCAGAAGAAGCATTAAAATTTCCCGCTATAGAACAGCCAACTCGTTCTCTATAGATGAAGCACCTCTTCACAACTAATGCAGGTCTTTTTTCCCTCTCTCTCATTTTGCACTTGGCTGCTCTGAAATCATTTACCGGGTATAAGCGGAAGCGTTAGCCTGAGATAATAGCCTTCGTCTAATTAATCTCCCTTTCTTACAGTGTCATTGTGAGTCTGTCCTGGAGGTGTTTTTACGTGAGGGTGGCGGCGTTGAGAAGAAGTGATTATAAAATACCTTGTTAAAAGTCTAATTGGTTTAAAAGTTATGCAGCTTCACAAGTTTTGTGTGTGTGTCTGTGTGCAGATGGTGCATGTGTCGGAGTGAGTGTGTGCTTGTGAGTGTTTTGTGAGTGTGTGTGTGTGTGTGAGCATACCTCTGCTCTTTTGCCAATCTCCAGGTAGGCACAGATGGGGTGGAAGGCTCCAGTGCCGCAGACGAATAGGTGCGTCTGGTTGTACGGCTGCAGCACCCGCACAAAGTTGGAACATTCTTTCTGAAAATCAAATCAAATCAAATTTATTTGTATAGCGCTTTTTACAACTGGTGTTGGCACAAAGCAGCTTTACAGAAACATGATCACAGGACAAAGAATCAGGCAAAACATTAAACATAGAAAATACAGAATACAGAACCCCCAGTGAGCGATGAGGCACAGGGAAAAACTCCCTCAGAGCTGCAGGAGGTAAAAGAAACCTTGGGAGGACCAAGACTTAAAGACATAAAAGGGGGGACCATCCTACCACTGGACAAACAGCTTTTAAATTAAACTTAAAAAGTATTTTATACTTCCACATAGGTTTTATATATTGTATAAATGACACACAACACAAAAGCATGAGACAAAGAGACACAAAGCTGCGAAGAGCTGCAGCCTAGTGAGATCTAATGTCATATTCAGTCATTTTACTCTGACTTACTAAACATCATGGGCCAGAAAATAATATTGTGTCCCATGACTTATGCCATCTCCATGCTTGTCTGTTTACAAGACAATTCTAGTCTGACACCACTGGTCACAGTCATTACCACAATCTGCGCAGTCACAAGAAATCACCTTATAACTTATACAGGTTCGGGTTTTGCAAAATGTAACCTGAGCTTTCAGCACTTTATGATGATTTTACATACTGCTATCCCATGAATTTTGGCCTTAAAATGTGTTCCCTTGTGTGAAAGTAACAGCATTTTTAGGATAAGGAGCAGGTTAAGGTTTAGAGTAAGGTACTTAACTTATTAGACATTAAGAGTAAGATAAAAGGATGTTTTAGACATGAATTTAAGACATAAGGTGATTTGATTATAAGGCGCATTAAGCGACACTACACTGGAAATTTGGCAGTGTTTAATCAACACAGTGTTAAATCAACACTGTTAGTGTTAAATTAACACTGAGAGTGTAAAGTTTAACACTAATAAGTGTTGATTTAACACTAACTGTGTTGATTTAACACTGCCTGTGTAGTAAGGATGCCTAGATCAAAGTGAGCAAGGGTGCCGCCATGTTTTCCTTCTAATGTCTATGTAAACAACACTGTAATACCTAAAAAAAAAAAAAAGCTCCCGTAAGCCAGGGCGCTATCAGCTAGCGGTTCATCCCATATACCTTGTTCTAACAAAGTAAACACCCAAACGACAGTCTAACGTACTCACCTCTGAACAGCAAAAGAGTTAGCGCTGCGGTTAGCAGCTAATGCTAATGCTGCTGCACCCAGCCTTAATGCTGGAGAAACTTCACTGAAAACTCACTGTATATATCACCGTACTTCAGTAGAGTGGAGTTACTGCTTCTAACAAAAACTGAATGGTAGAATTCATACATAAGTTAAAGGCGAACTTCCAGTAGTAATTCAACTCAGTGCTTCCAAAATCTGGTTTAAATTAACTGAATAACAACTTGCAACCAAATCTTGCAACCACCTAGGATACCTTAGCAACCACTTAACAAAAACTATAGCTAGTTTTACTCAGGCGAGTGTGTAGCAACGGCCTAGCAACTGGGAAGCACTTAAGCTGCATTTCTTGCCAATAAAAGTAAGATTTTACTCAGTAAGAATAATTATTAGCTTTGAGTTCTCTTGTGCATGCCACACTAAATCAAAAATTATAGTTGGAAACACTGACTGACATCATTGTTATCATCTGTTACATCACACAAAGCACACATCCTTCATTCTCACTGAGTGACTGAGTGAGGTTTAAGTGTACATTATAAGAACACACACACCCACACCCACACCCACACACACCCACACACACACACAGGCCCAGGCAATCTGCAACTCATGTATAGAACAGACTTTAAAAAGCTTCCTAACCCTAATATTTAAGCCTGAAGTGTCACTAAAATTCCCACAGAGTTCCCACAGAGCGTCTGATTACGATTCCACCTGCTGAATCCATCTCCGTCTCTCAGCTCACTCTCATTAGCACCGTGCGCGTGTGCGCGAGTGCGTGTGTGCGTGTGTATCTGGTTTTGCTGAGAGCTAAATCCGCAGCACATGTGGACGGTCCCTCTGCGGCGTACACGAGCGGGAGATGGAGGGCCGGTGTGCGTGATTGTTTAGACCGTGGATGGCCTCCAGCTTCATTTAATTAGCAGATATGTGAAGGACGGATTCAACAATAACAAGCGCTCATTACTTATTGCAAACATCCATTTAGCACAGAAAACACACACTCGCAGACAACCGGCCATGCTCTCCTGTATGCCCCACACACACATGCTTGCATTTACGCACACGGAGACACAAAGCCATACACACACTCCCACATACACACACCTTTCCGCAGCCATTAAGAAAACAAAGCCAGCCCATCTGTATAAACAGTGATGGTCAGGCTGAGTGTGTGCTGTGTTGAGGGATGGGGCAGGGATATCACTTAAAAATACACAGTAAAAGGTGTTGTGACCATTATTCTCTTTCTCTTTCTATCTCTCTCTCTCTCTCTTGCACGCTCTCGTTCTCTCTTTCGCGCTCTTTCTCTCTCTCTTTCTTTCACCCACACATGTACACAAACCTGGGTTATAGGAAATTAAACAGATAAGACAATGAAAACTGTAATATAATGCAACCAGGGGACTTAGGAAGAATTAGGACCAGATTCAGGGTTCATACACTTTTTAACCAATATTAAATTTCCATGATTTTTCCAAACTTTTCCATGCCTACAAGGCAAAAATCAACTAAAACTATAATTAAAATTGATTATAGTAGTAGTATATATATAGTATGAATCAGATAAAATGTTGACACACAATCTTTAATAATAAAGACTGTGTCAGATCCTGAAAGCTCCAGTGTGTGGGGCTAAATTACTGAATTAACTCTGAGCGGATGTATTTGTAGCTCAAAATAGATTTTCTCCATCGATAAACTGAAACACAAAGACTTGTAGACCAAACTTCCATGACTTTTCCAAAACTTCCTGGGTATTTTTATGTTTCCAAAACTTATCCAGGGTTAGGGTAAGGTAATTAATTTATTAGACGTTAAGAGTAGGATTTAGACTACTGTATATATTTTGCACTATAAGACACACCTTATTATAAAGCGCACTCAATCAATAAACGTCTATTTTCTGTTTTGTTTTTTTCTTACATAATAAGGCACACTGGATTATTAAGCACATTTTAAGAGATACTATAAGGAACTTCTAATTCAGCCGGTCTCGCCACTGGGTGGTGGTAAGAAGGTAGCTAACTAAGTTAAGTAAAGCTAAGCTTAGTAAACAAAACTGTAATAAAAAAGACTATCTTTTAAAATAAAACGAGCACTAGATATTACCCTACACAGATTTCTATTCTGAAAACTGTGTTTATTTGGGTGAGTAAAGCACTTCTGTTTATTTACAGTAAGTTTAGATTCAGAAATTTCTCTAGCACAAGCCTGGAGCATTAGCATTAGTGGCTAACCACCCTCAACTACACTGAGGGACCCTGAGTGCTCTGGTAAGTCAGGGCGATTATATTTAGAGGTTTATCTGACGTAGCTTGTTTTAACATGGTAAATACGCAGGCTACAGTCTGATATAGTCACCTCTGAATGAGCAAATACCGGCTAATGCTAATGCTACTCCAGCCCTGGTGCTGGAGAACTAAATGAATCTCCTTTATAACACTGTACTTCAGTAGTTAATGCAGGGAAACCACTAAAATATGAGTCAATGTAGTGTTAGGAGTCTTGCCTAAGGACCCCTGGTGTAGCATTGTAACTTTTACTGTTGTTCTGTGTTGTAGGTCATAGCAGCAAGTTACCATTTTTTGTGTGACTTCATGCTGACTGAGAACTGCAATGTACTCTCTTTGCTGGACTTATTTAATTTTCTTTAATAAAAAGTAGATTTATTACATTTAAGCTTATTTGTTTTAACTCTGCAAAATACTTCATGTTAGCATTGATTCAAATTGAGAGTTGAGAGCAGTTTGCTCTACATGGGATTAGAGTCTTAACTCAACCACAAGAGTTCAGTTGAGCATTAGTAAGGTCAGAATGTAGCGATGACCGCAGAACACCAGTGCTAATAGGGGCTTTATGTGTTTTGCGACAGGTGGGGGGAAGTCTACAGCCAGTTGACATAAATCTGTATTAGTGGTGTAGCCTTCCCTCAACCCCTCACCACTTAGAGCCCTTATTAGTACAACAGGGCTAAGCACAAGGCCAAAAGTCACCAAACCACTGCCTTCATTCATTATATAACATAACCTCAAGAGTGTAGTAGTGATTATACCATACCATGGTTAACAAGAAAATTCACATCCACATTCAATCCTAGTCCTGGAGCCCACTGCCCTGCACATTTAGTGTTTTCCCTGCTCATAACACACCATTTTTAAACTAATACGCTCATTAACATTTTCTTCAAGGGTTACAATGGGTGTGTTAATGCAGGGAAAACACTAAAATGTAGGTTACAAAAATATACTTTTTTTAAATTATCCATTTTAGATGCCTCATAGAAGCTCAAAAACATTCAACTTTCAACATTCAATTAACATTCAACTGAATGTATAATATATGCCACTTAACGCTTAGTTCAGTGTAAATTATTCTATATACAAACCTAAAACCTTAACCTAAATCTTAACCCTAACTTAAAACTTAAATCTAACCCTAAATATAACACTGAACTATTAAGAATAGGGTTCGGGTTAGAGTTGGATGTAGTGTGTTGGGTTTCATTCAATAGAGAATAATTTACTTTCACCTTAGAATTCAGTTGCTTTTAATATACATGCAGCTGAATGTTAGTTAAATGTTATTTGAGCATCTATAACCCTGTGTTCACACTGGAACGCGACGAGTCGCTTGTGTTGCTCTGCGTTTGTTGCTTGTGGGCGTGGACGTGGGTCCACTCCGTTCAACAGAATGAACACGGAAAAAAACTAGAAATTCAGAGAACAGAAGCTTGAGGATGTCGGATCGCCTTGTATGTGATAGGTCCAAAGAAAAGCTAGAAGCCAATCAGGTTAGAAAGTTGCTTCATCGCGTCATAATTCATTTGGATAAAATCTCCGTGTCGCTTGTCGCTCTGTCGCTTTGTCACTTGTTGCCTCTCGCGTGTCGCAACAACAAATCGCACCCTGCCGTAGAAAATGAATGGTCACCTGTCGCTTTGTCACTTTCCAGTGTAAACGCAGCGTAAGGCTACTATAATGGAGCACCCAAATAAAGTTATACCAAATAAGAGCTTGTTTCTCAGATAAAAAGCGTGATTTTGGCTGTAACGCAAAACTGTGCTAAACTGAGGGGCAGGCTGTCTGCAGCTATGTTTACAAGTAGGTGCCCAGCCATGTGGAGGCCATGCAGTTATCTTGTGTTTACCCCCGCTCCCCACCCCCCTCCCCCTTGTGCTTCTCAGGCAGCAGCAGTCTGTCACTCACACAGACACAGAGATTGCGCTGTTCACTCAGAAAAATACAACACTGTGTATCTACTTCTTGTGTCAAGAATCAAAACATGGCAACATGACGTGTTTGATTTAATTGCCTTAAGTGACATCGCACATCCTGCAATGTAACTATTGCGCATGCACACATCGTGATGACAATGCTTAAATGATATATCGTGCAGCCCTAATATATATGCACGGAAATGGTCTGGGTTCTCTCTCTCTTTTTCTATGTTTCTCTCGTTTCCATTCAGTCCTGCCAAAAAGCACTAAGCCGTTCTGCTTGTTATTGTAATTCACTGAAAAAAGCTTAATGCAGTCTTTTAGTCAAATGGAGTTGAACCTGTGCCTCCCTTATTTGCACAGACGTGAAGCATGTGTCAGTTACAACTGAACACCACTAATTTATCTCTGTTACACCGAGCCGTGTAAATGTGTGTACACTCCTAACCGGATCATTCTGCGCACATTATAAAACTTTATTTCTGCCAGGTGCTGATGGACGTGTTTGAACTTCCACGGCGTTGTTATTGTTTGAGGGGTTCTGGCGGCTCTGCGTGTGCCAGACAGGCCTCTGGGCTGGGTCAGGCTGCTGAACGGCTCTACTGAGGCACCCCGCCGATCAACCGCACACCCCACACACACACAGATACAGCTACTGTCTATAATTAATCTGTGATCACTCTGTAATTACAACTGTATAGCATGTCTGACTTCACCGGGGGGAAACATGACTTTGATGGGAATAGTTTAGTAAAGTGTCACAAGCATTTCAGCGCAGTATTAGCATTAACAGCATACAGTGTACATTAACTTATAGCTGCATGAACTTGTGCTTAAACAACAGTAGAAGGTGACGCTGAAGCTTTATGAAGGCTGTATAAGTTAACCCTTAGTTATCCAGAGTTGTTAACTCTTACTGATGCTGTTTTACTATGTGATTTAAATGTAAATATATAAATATATACATTAAGTTATATATAATACAGACAGACAGACAGACAGACAGATAGATAGATAGATTATTTATCCATCCCAAAGAAAATGTAGGCATCCAGAAGCAGCAACACAATAAAATAAGAAACATAATCAAACATAAATTAAAACACAGAATATCATTATCATCATCTCACACAGTGATCAAAATTCGTTTGACCACCAGTGTACATACATTTGGCAATAATCTTATCTGAATGTAGATAGATGGATGGATGGTGGATGGATGGATGGATGGATGGATGGATGAATGGATTGTGATGGCAAATCAGCAAACCTGGCCTGTCCTAACTTTGTGAGGTGCCCAAGCTTTTGAGCAGGCCACACACTGATGATGTAGATTTGAAAAAAAAAATTATATATAACACAGTGTAACTGGACACAAATTTGTATCAGCTAAACATTCAAAATATGCTCTGACAGAGAACTGAAACCCTGGTCTCTCGAACTCAAACGGTGTCATATATATATATATATATATAATCTGTGGAATGACTGAGGATAGAACTTATGATCTCCTTGTAATTAAGGCTGCACTTAGACAGGTGGGCCACCCAGCCGCAATACGGGCAAAAACGGTTCTGTTAAAAAAAAGTAGATGTTGACTTTGGTTAGTGTCTAAGCTTTAGGCTGACCAATCTTATTTTCATTTTATTATTAGAACAGTATGGTTTGTGGTTTGTTGCTTGGTAACACTACTTTTATCTGCTGAAAAATGTTAAAAATACATTTGAAGAATCTGTGATGATTCCTGTCTTCTGTCTTCTGTCATAGGAACATCTGAATGTCGCAAAATAAGAAACTGGGCATTTGCACAGTTGGGAGTACTTTCTCTCACCTTCATCCCTGAGCCAAATGGCAGAACAGAGAGATGAATGAGTGCAGGGCTCGGCTGTGTCCTAATAAAACATTCTCACTCACTCCTGAACTCATTTCAACAACTCGCTCTCCAGCACAAACACTGTTCCTGCATGCAATACCTATACTGTGGCCTGGCTGGGTCTGGTGCTTTTGGGCTGCGGTGTGTGTGTGTGTGTGTGTAAGTGTGTGTGTGGGTTCTGTGTATGTAAACTCACTAGCCTGTAGCTATTTGATTGGATGGGATGAGAAATGCATGTAAGGGCTGTATTTTCATTAGGCTGATGGTTAACTGGGAAATGTGAGTGTGTGTTTGAGTGTGTGTGTGTGTGTGTGTGTGTGTGTGACAGGTGGTGTGTGTTATCACTGATGATCCTACTCCCCTTTACCCCTCATCTAACTACAGGGAAGCCAGCCGTGAAATTACCATCAGATACCACACATGCACGCACACACATACAAACACACACCACACATGCACACATATACTGTATAACCACACACACACACACACACACACACACACAGAACCAGGCCCAGAAATACAGAATGCATATAGAAAGAAACAGAGAGAGAGAGAGAACAGAGAAAGAGAGAGAGAGAATGCTAGTTTTTTTGGCTTGGATAAATAAACAGTCTCTGATCTAGGCTAGGCCTCAGAGTTCTTGCTCTGCTGCCAAGCACTGCACTCTGGGTAAATAAACTTCCAGCAGGAGCGAGAGAGCGCTCACGGGCAGCTGGAGCACCCGTTACTCCAGAACTATTCAGGAGTTTGGGAATCCCTGGCCAAATAATGCATGTTTCAGATTTCCTAACAATGTAAGCTATATACTGCATGTTCTATATAGAACACACTTTTTCAAAATGTACAACAATTGATTATTATATTTGTTTAACATATTGTAAATGCATAAAACATAAAATAAATCATTTACAGTTTCTGTATGGTTGTGGTGCATTTCTTAAACCCTGCACAAGGTGCGTCATGATGCTTTTTGCTATCTTACACCCCTTTAACAGTCTATTTTCATGCCTTGTGCTGGTAAAATAGCATCAGAGTTTATGAATAAATCTACACTGAGGGTGAGGTGAGGTAAATTTCTGGCCTGTTCATATTTTGGCGGTGGAAAACACAGGAGCTCCACTGACTGAAATAAACCTAGACAACAATCAGTAGTCAGAGTTCATTCCTATAGGTGCACCCAGTGTGCTGTACACCTAAACCTGATCAACTTAGATCATAAAAAGAAGGAAAACACGATAGGTAAGAAGTGGTGTGTCCAAACTTTGACTGGTACTGAATTAACAAGGTCAAACTTGCTTTGTAAATCAGGCCTGACGCATGTCACTATAATTGTGTAAAAAATATAAAATGTTTTGTATGTAATGTAATAATTCTAATTAGTTATTTTCATGCAAAGCAACTTAGTGTGTTACTACATTGTTATCATATTATATTTAATGCCATAGCAATCACTTTATTTGCCACACTGTATAACCCATCTTGTCTACACTTGGGAACATCCTAGCAACCACTTTGGATTCAATAGCAACCAGCGAACACTTTTGTAGCAACACCATACCGACCACTTAGCAACATTTTAGCAACAACCGGGATACAGTATAGAGACCACCTAGCAACACCATGGCAACCTCCAGGAGACAACCTTACAAAGACTCTGCAACACTGTTTTAGCTGTGTAATCATCCTGCAATTCTGAACTAGCATTTGGAGAAAAATGCTAAGTGCTGAAACCTAATTCATAAAAAGTATTCCCTACCAACTGTTAAGGAGGAAAATACACAATACCAGTAATGCAGACATTAAACAATCAATTCCAATTGCAAGAACTGCAACTGTATGACATTAACATTAAAAAGCTGTGATTCATGTCAAAGGAGGTGTTGCTATGTACAATGATAATTTACAATTTCTCATTTAATATAATAATACTTTATCTTAGTTTTTACTTCTTTTCTGTTGCAAAAAAAACTAAACCTAATTTATTTTCACACAGATTAGATGTCTGCTTTTTATTTATTTTTATCTCTGTGTGCAGCATTTGTTGTGTAACACTCAAAATCCGGTAAAACACAGAACATGCCAGTAACTGCCATCTTATTGCAGAAAGTGATGTCACTGTTGTAAATCACAGCCTCTGCTGTAGAACAGCTGCAGTTTTACTCTGTGAGAAATGCCAGACAGAGCTTTGTAATGCAGTGTGAGGAACTGGAAGCAGAATTTTAAACATGCAGCGGCCCACCCGTACAAAAAAAAAATCTACATGTGGTTTTACATGTGAACTGGTCGAATGCATGTTCAGACTATAATATTTTAACACATTGTGACAGATGTCATATACATATTTTATATATTTTAAAAATCTGGCTAAAAAACTATAAAATAAATAAAATATTTTCTATATGAAAAAAATGACAAAAAATTGTGTCATAAAACATCCCATTTACATCTATTCATCTTTGCTGCATAAAGCATGGAGAGCTAAAATTGTTTCTTTAAAGAGACAACTTCAGTCAACCAATCAGAACAGGGACAGTTTCCATATATTTATGACTATATTTTAGGCACAGTAATAAAACAGTGTTTTAATTGTTTTAACTGGCATAAAGAAAGGTGTAATCTCAAAATGTTATTTACACACATGTTGCTTTTGCACATAATGCCCTACTTATTAAAGCTTTTGAAAGAAAAGTGTAGGACATAAAGCCTTTCATACTGGAATACAACTACAGGGGTTGGACAATGAAAATGGACTGAAAATCTGTTTTTAAACCCCAATAATTTATTGTGGTGACGGACAGTTCTGGTGGAAACAGGAGAGTTGAGGTGCAGATTGAATTCTGCTGTGATTTTATCAGCCGTGGTTTTATGTTTTTTGGATACAATCCGGGTTATCACCTGAACATCCCTTTCAGACAGCTTCCTCTTACAGCGTCCACAGTTAATCCTGTTGGATGTGGTTGGTCCTTCTTGGTGATATGCTGACATACCTGCATACCGTGGCTCTTGATACATCACAAAGACTTGCTGTCTTGGTCACAGATGCGCCAGCAAGACGTGCACCAACAATTTGTCCTCTTGTAACCCATAATGTTGTGTGCATTGCAATATTTTGAGCAGAACTGTGCTCTTACCCTGCTAATTGAACCTTCACACTCTGCTCTTACTGGTGTAATGTGCAATTAATGAAGATTGGCCACCAGGCTGATTCAATTTAGCCATGAAACCTCCCATACTAAAATGACAGGTGTTTCAGTTTCATTGTACAACCCCTGTAGGTTAAAATAAATAAATGACTGAATAAGCTTGTACACACCCCGAGGTCTTTTCCTGCCCACTTGCACTCGTCCCGTTTCGAAGGTGTAGCGGGCCAGGCAATCTGTAGAAGAGAGAGAGAGAGAGAGAGTGTTAATGTGTGAATGACTAACACAAAGAACTGCAAATGACTGACTGCAGCTCCACATGAGGCAGACTGTAAAATAATTAAAGATCAGTATCTGCCATCCTTCTGCTGCTGCCATCTGTGGCAAATAAAGCAAGAATGAACGAGAGACGCCACTCATCCCATCACCACACGCATATATATATATATATATATATATATATACGCACACACTCATATATACGAAACACTCTTATATACAACACACACTCATATAGCTACAACACTGAGGATGTTAGCTCACATGTTGCAACAGTGCAATGTTATATGATCTGAAATAGGATAGGATGAAGACTGGATGAAGTACGTTTTATGTATTATACGTATTATAGTTCTGTTATGATGAAACTGGCACTCATCAGGACCATCTCTTAAAAGGAAGAGCAAGCGTTTCCTCGGTTACACAGGATAAATTCATCAGAGTTACCAGCCTCAGAAACTTTTAAGTTACTACATGACTTTTATGTGTTCCTTCATAGTCTGGATGACTTTAGTATTCATTTACAATGTAGGGAGAAGAATATATAATAATAAAAACATAAAATAAGACTATTAACTGGTTCTGTATTGTTACAGCTATAAAGTGGCACAACTGTCTAACTGTCTAAGTATTTTTTTTATATATATTCATAAACATATATTACAAACAATTTGTCAGCTGAGTCTTATAGCAGGGCTGTGAGTTTGTATGTATGTTTATGTTTAAGGGTCCATCAGATAAAAGCCCACCTAACCTTCTCCAGGTGAACTAATGGAACTCTAATGCAGACTGTCTGCAGCCCCCAAGACCAGAGAGAATGAACGACAGACCGAAAGAATGTGAGGAAATTAAAATAATGGAATCCAGAGGAGAAAACAGCAGGGAGAGAGAGAGAGAGAGAGAGAGAGAGAGAGAGCATTAATAGAGTGCAGATCTGATCAGGCTATGAGAAACAGAAACAGCAGCGGGAGGAGAAGATGGACAGATGGAGAAAGCGAGGGAGCTAGAGGAGGGAATGTGGATGTGATAAGAAGGAAATAAGAAGGAGATTCTCGGCAGTGATAACTCGAGACCTAAGCTCACTTCTCTTTCAGGAACACTCTCATAATCCTGGCTCCCACTCAGAGGAAAACAACCTCTCCATAATCCTCCCTTCATTCTTCACCCAGACTCTCCCCAATAACACCTTCAAACAGCTTTAGTAGTTCCTCTGGTCTGGATCTCTTCAATTCTCATCAATCAGCTATTTTTGCTGTGAAAACTTTAATAAAATTACTATATTTTATTCATATGGCAAGCTATATTCGCCTTAATGAAACTAGTGAGACAAGCCATGTACTGATACTAACTCACACTCAATACATCTCTGTCATACAGATATAGGCAGATATGTTTTATTTATTAGTCATAATATGAGGTTTACAGATCTATAAATGTGTTCTGATTAGCATATTACCAGGACAACATATTCATAATGTAATTATGTCTAGTCAAATGGTACCCTTCATTTATATTTAATTTGACATACTCTAATTAAAAGTATGGTTTACTTGTAATTAACTAGTACTCTAGTTATAGACATCTAAATGAAATGTATTTTTATTAGTATGAAGAACCTGTTTTGATTAGTACAATGCTTATCTCAAGATCTATCCTTAATTTAGTTTTGATTAGCTGTAACTGTATTAGGTTTTGTGCAGATTTAGGCCTCTGTTATATAATGTAATGTATCTACAATCCAGATTCGATTAACACTAATAATATTGGGGTTTTTTTCTAGTTTGAGTTACAGTGGAGAAATTCGGAGCTACAATTTTTACTAGTAATGAAGTAATAATAGATATCTAAAGGGAAAGTAAGTTTTAGGGTTAAGGCTACATTTAATAGAGAGTCATTTGTATTTAACTAAAGAATTCAGTTGTAATAGACATTTAGTTGAATGTTAGTTAAGCGTCTACGAGGTATCAACAATGGGTCATACAAGCAAAGTGTTACCAAATAATGTTATGTGATCCTGTTAATGTAACTAGTCAGAATTGCTTTATAGATCTATATATATATATATATATATATACACTAATAGTAGTACATTTTTAATAGATGATACCTGAAATGAGAATTTGTACTAGTAAATGTTATACTACACATAGATTTTACAGACTTATGACTTGTATCACAGGCTTTTCATATATTTATTAGTACAATAAGTATAGCACTTTGTACTCTGTTGTACTCTACTGCCCTGTATTGATATAATATACAATAAATCTGAATTTGTATTGAATTATATTAGTTTCTCCTGTGAGAATACTGCTATAAAGAAATGTGGTTTTCCTACAACATCAGCGCTCTGCACTTAAGCGATTTGCTACAATGAAATGACAGACTTGCCATATTGGCCTCTACAAAGCCCTGGACTGCTGCCATTTTTGTGGTGTAGTACAGCTATCTGGAAATTGTGACCATGCCCTCATACACGCAAACTAGTAGCTACAGTACATACAGAGCATTTACATGACTGCAGAGAAAAGCATGCATTCCAAGAACGAACAAAAAACTAAACAAAACTACAATATAATTAAATAAGATGGCAGTCAGTGAATGCCAAATCCCATTTGCTTGATTATAGTGCATCTGCTGAATCACTCATTTCCAATTGTTTTAAGCCTCCTACATTCCACATGGCATTTCAACCTGGAAACACAGCACTGGGCAGGCATTTCAGGCACCTAGACACATTATTTAAAAGCATTTATCTTGGCAGTAAGAAGGTTTTTGCTGGTAGAAATTCGAGATTACATTTCAACAGATGAATTGAACACAAATCCAGTAAAAACCAAAAAAAATCTCATTTTTCAAAGAGAGATTTAAAGTAGTTAATATTTTAAATCAAGATGATGCTAATTGCATCACTAGCTCACCTAAATTTAAAATCCTTAAGCTTTATTTGTCAAAGCAGGTGTTGGATGAAAACTACAAATAATATACTCTCATAATGAGAGCTCCAGGGATGCTTTAAAGGTCTCAGTCCATCGTTTTTTTCATTAATTTTTTAATCCACGGCCAAGTGAAATCCCCCCCCCCCCCCCCCTCCCTGTGGCATTGATAACATTTCTTTCAGCTAAACTAGTGCGATTTTATAGTGGTTTAAGCTACTTTATAGTGGTTTCCTAGTGTATGTTTAAGGTCTCGGTAAAAGGAAGAATCAACTGGAGATCCGATTTAAACCTATAGTTACTTACACAAGATAGCTAACAGCTCTAAACAGAAGCTGTTAGGTCCTCCTTAGCTAATGAGACAGTGTCGGCTCTGCTGCAGCATGGCTTCAGCTCTGTCTGAGGGCAGTTCTGAGCCGAGGTGGGCGAGGCCATGAACTCACTGGTTGATGCAGACACCTAACATCTCTCTGATCAACTCATATTTCTGAGGATTTTCTTTTACTAGCTACTGCAGACAATGGAGGTTAAGGAGGAGTTCCATGTGCAGCATCATCATATACAACTCAGAGAGACCTATAGTACCGTTTAATGAACACAATTGTGTAAATCCACCACTTCCTGACTCCAATTGACTCTTAGAAAAGTCATTAGCCTAGAGGTTCAGATACTTTGTTGTGTTCAATAAAACCATCCAAACATTTAATTGTTTGTGTGGTATTAGTTTAAGCAGACTCTGTTCGTCTATTGTTGTGACTTCAGATCAGAATAGCAGAACACATTTAATGACCAATGACTAACATACTTTTTCTTGCAACTGTATAGGTTAATCTAAACAGAAGTGTCTATATGTGTGTGCGTGTGTGTGTGTGTGTGTGTGTGTGTGTGTGTGTGTGTGTGATTATTACCTGTTTGACGTCTCTGTTAATGTTGACTAGGTCAAAAGAGAACACATGGTCCTCTGCTCCCACTAGTAACCTCCCTCTCTCCTCATCCATTAGGAACGTATCATAACCCGAGCTGTTCGCCAGTCCGATGAACGTCACCAAATTACTGGAGTCCAGCATCTCTGAGAAAGAAAAAGAGAGAGAGAGATAGAAAGACGTTTATATTAGGTGGACATTTTTATTGGCTTCTTGGAGCTTCTTGTTTTTTGCGTCCATATTGGCCAAAATTACAACTATTGTACATGAATTAAATCAATAATTCAAAAAGACTGTCTTTCAGGTGATTTTGGACTTTGGAATAAAATGTTTTTTTCCTGACAGAAACAAAGAATATTCCTGTTGTATATGTGCAGAATTCCAGCATACGTACATTCCACCAGTTCCACTGTTACTTGGATAGTGTGTTGTAATAATAATTTACTCGGCCAGTTACCCAACCCACTCATTAGGACTCCTTCTATCACTAGTGATGCCCCAGCACCAGGAAGGTGAAGACTAGCGCATGCCTCCTCCGATACGTTAAGTGAAGTCAGACACCGCCTCTTTTTGAACTGCTGCTGATGCAGAAGCATTGCCGAGTAGCATCACAGCGCCCTTGGAGGAAAGCGCAACTTGGTTCCGATACATCAGCTCACAGACGCAGCCTAGTGCTGATCAACATCACCCTTTGGAGTGATGAGGGGAAAGAGTGCCATCTACCCACCCAGAAATAGAGAGCAAGGCCAATTGTGCTCCCTCAATGGCAAGCTACATGAACATGATTCGAACTCCTAAACTTGGTGATCTCCTGATGTAATAATAAGAGCTATATTAATAACTGGACATTTACAGTCGTCAGATGGATACATAGGTAGTCCACAGCAGCTGCAGGAAAAACACACAGCATCGTGTCACAGTGCAAGTGGTCATCTGATAAGATTAATGATTTCTATAAAGTTAAAGCATGACTGAACAGCTCATTTTCTCAAGTCTCTTTTCGGTGAAAAGAAAAACAAATGCAAGGACTTTGGGAAGCAGACTCTAAAAGCACAAACAGCTTTGTGCAACACATTGATTGACACTCAGCGAAGTCACTGACCCATTCAGACCATTCAGGTAAATGTCTAGTCCTGGAACACACAGGCTTTCAATGTTTAATCCCCCTAGAGACACAGTGGAAAGTTCGGCAGTGGAAATGGTCCATTGTTATGAATGTCACATTTGCATGCAAGCAAAGGGACTCATATACAGTACTAGTGCATCTCAAAAAAATTGAATATCGTTGAAAAGTTGAAAAGTGCAAAATGTATATAGATGCATTACACACAGAATGATCTATTTTAAGTGCTTATTTCTTTTTTGGTTGATGATTATATTTTACAGTCACTGAAAACCCAAAAATCAGTGTCTCAGGAAATTAGAATATTATATAAGACCAATTAGTACTTTTGTCAGTGTGGGCAGTGAGCCAAGTCCTGCTGAAAAATGAAATCTGCATCTCCATAAAAGTTGTCAGCAGAGGGAATCATGAAGTGCTGTTAAAACTTCAGGGAAAAAAACTGCACTGACTTAAGACTTGCTAATAAAACACAGTGGATCAACACAAGCAGATGACATGACTCTTCAAACCATCACTGATCAAAATCAGCAAATTTTGCTTTTAATTTGTAAATGAAGGGAGCAGAGTCTGGAGGAAGAGTGGAGAAACACACAGTACAAACTGCTTGAGGTCTAGTGTGAAGTTTCCAACAATCACTGATGGTTTGGAGAGCCTTGTCATCTGCTGATTTCATTTTCCAGCAGGACTTGGCACACTGCCCACACTGCTTAAAGTACCAATTGGTCTTATATAATATTCTAATTTTCTGAGACACTGATTTTTGTGTTTTTGATTGGCTGTAAGCCATGATTATTATCAACAATAAAGGAAATGTAAAAGCTTAAAATAGATTACTCTGTGTGTAATACATCTATACAATATGTGAGTTTTCCATTGTGAACTGAATTTCTGAAATAAAGTAACTTTTCCATGATATTCTACTTTTTGAGATGCTCTACTAATACAGTAAAATCAATGTTAAAATGAAGATATTTTGCATAAATACACTTTTTTTTCTCTAATTAATAATCAGCCCTCACTGCCCATATAATAGTCTATTTGCAATATTTTCCATTTCCTATTGTTTAGCTACATTCCTGCCCCATTGAGTATGTGGTATTACACATCGGCTTAACATCAGCATATAAATCTGCATTTTTTCCAGTGACTTCATTCATTCAGTCTGTTCGCTCGCAGGGACATTTGTTAAAGTCATAAAGTCCAGTCCCATCCGTAATGAAACCATCAGTGACACTATCAGTGATACTGGTCTGCTCTCGCTGACCCAGAGCTGGTTGTAGATACGAAAAGGCTTTATGGAGATGAAGTGATGATGGAGAAAACAAGGCGATGGATGGACAACAGGCAGAAAGAAAGAAAAGACAGTAAAAAAAAAACAGATCCTTTAATCGTTGCCAGACTGTGAACAATCCCCATGCAGACGCTTCCCACCACCCCTGCGCTCTCCACAGGTGAAGCCAACATTTCTGCATTGTTTGGACAGAGCTCAGCACAGACCGTATATGAATCATAATGAGCAGTGACATGTAGAAACCATGGCTGCTCTCTAGAGCTCTGATTGACATGCTGCTGTAGTAGCCATCTGCATTCGATTCTGTGAGGATCCTGCAAATTCTGGACATCTGCGTGCTTGGAGAAAGAGAGAGAGAGAGAGAAAGAGAGAGAGAGAGAGAGAAAGAGAGAGAGGGAGAATGAGCAACACAGAGAGAGAGAAAGAGAGAGAGAGAAACAACTATCACTGCATATTAAATGCTCCCATGAGGATTAGGAGACAATAATGAGTGCATCTCTTCACAGAGACTGTAAAATACAGCACCACCACTCTGCTTCTGCCTCCTGAGAGCCATTCACATCACTAACTGAGGCACATGACCGATTGTAACCGATAGCCATGTACGAATGCTGATTACGCAAATGAACACAGGAGAATAAAAAGCTGAATAAAATAATATTTATCATCCCAATTTATCAATGTGTCATAAAAAAAATAAAGCTGTTATTTCTTCCTTTTCTTATTCATTCAATATGTGTGTAGTCAGGGGTAAGGGTTTCCTAAAATGAGAATATTTGATTCGTCCAAAAAGATCTACACTGTAAACCCATACGTTGTTTGAACTCAAATGATTTAAGTCTGTTTTACATAAAATTGGTCATTTCTAAACAATACTCCACTATTTTGAGTTAGTTTAAACATTTGTGGGCACATATACTGTACTATTCAAACTGAGATCTTTGAGTTGAACCAACTTATAATAACTTATAACAATTTTAGTCTGTTGCCATTAACAGCCTCTTTTCCATTGGCTTCTGTCACAATCTATTTGCATACTGGGTGTGTCCAACAGTTTCTGACTAACACTCACCATCAGTGTGTAGTGATTCCTCCTGGGCTACCATAGAATTAAATCAACTTCCTCTTAAGTTGTAATAACTGGATGTTTTAAGTTATGCTAACTCAAGTTTTCATTCCCCATTACTTAAAAGATTTGAGCAAACCAGCTGCCTTAAAAAAGTTAAGTAAACTCAACTTTTCTGGTCTTACAGTATAACAAAAAAGTTAAATCAACTTCCCCTTTAGTTGTAATAACTTGATGTTCTAAGTTATGTTAACTTAAGTTCTCATTACCCATTACTTAACTCTTTTAAGGCAACCGGTTTCCTTAAATCTTTTAAGTAAATTCAACTTATCCGAGCTTACAGTGTAGCAATCCTTCTCTCAAATGAGAGAACAAACATATTTTATAGTGTAAAAGTCTTGTATATGTAATGTGTTTTCTTTCTTCTTATGACTTTTTTATTGTAAGTTTAATATTGAAGACTATATTAAAGCTATAGAAAAACACAAGCTGATTTTTTTTCTGTAAACTAAAAGTGTTAAACCAACCAGAATATGTTTAGAATATGTTTTATACTTTAGATTCTTCTAAGTAGCACATTTATCTTTGAGGACAAATCTGCCAGAACCCGACCCCCTCATTAGGATGTCAGCTATCACTAGTGATGCCCCAACACCAGGAAGGTGAAGACTAGCACATGCCTCCTCCGATACATGTTAAGTAAAGTCAGCCACCACCTGTTTTTGAACTGCTGCTGAAGCATTGCAGAGTAGCATCACAGCGCACTCGGAGGAAAGCGCAGCGACTCGGTTCCGATACATCAGCTCACAGACGCAGCCTTGTGCTGATCAACATCACCCTTTGGAGTGATATGGGGGAAAGAGTGCTATCTACTGTACCCACCCAGAGATAGAGAGCAAGGCCAAATGTGCTCTCTCAGGGCACCGGTAGCTGATGGCAAGCTACATGAACAGGGTTCAAAAAGTCCAATATATGTAATGTGTTTTCTTTCTTCTTATGACTTTTTTATTGTAAATTTAATACTGAAGACTATATTAAACCTACGCAGAAACACATGCTGATTTTTTTCTGTAAACTAAAAGTGTTAAACCAACCAGAATATGTTTTATATGTAGATTCTTCTAAATATCACATTTATCTTTGATGACAGATCTGCACACATTTGGTGAGATTTTAATCTCAGTGTCCTCATGAGGGAGAGTCACCTGGAATAGAAGTTTTCTCAGCGTCTTGAAGGAAGGAGTTCCTGGAGGTGCTGAACAATAGTTGCTGCTTTTCCTTCACTCTGTGAAGCTCCAGCTCATCTCAATTAAATCACCTTAAATCACCATCTCAGTTTTAGATTGGGGGATTGTGGTGGCCAAACTATTTTTTTTTACAGTTTATAAATATACACATAAATTCATATGTGTCCCTTAATTGTTTTCTTGTCTTCAATATTAATCTACAAACTAGAAAATAAAAAAGAAAGAGTGTGTGGTACTGTATTTTCACAAAATACACATTTAAACTCTTTCAGAAAGCTTGTGTGTGTTTTGGAACTCAAAACAAGCAGTCTGCTATCTTGGCAAACAGTTGAAACCACCAAAAAGTCTCTTTTGTTCTTGGTTTTATGCTCAATTCCATTTTAACTGGGATGTCAAAATTTCTTAGTTCTTAGTTGTAAATTTATAACTGGAATACCCACACAAGTTGGGATTCCTACTCAGAAAGACCCAGAGTTCAAAATCCAAGATGGCTGCACTGCACACAGGAATACTATACAGTTTATAAGCACTGCAATGTATTTGTGTTCTATTATCAGTTGTACACACACACTACTGTCCAACTAACTTCTATCTATGGAGATGTTTTTTTTATGGTGTTTGGCCAGTGATAACCTGGAAAGTGTCCCATTTCCACAAGCAAGGTTGCCAGTGTGCTGCAGCAATGGAAATGGGTGAGCTGCCTTTTTTTTTCTTCTGAACAGGTAATCACTGAGCTTCAGTTAAGTTGCTAACCACCATAGCTAGGTTATTTACCATCACTACTAGAGTAGAAGAGACATTTTCAAGAGGCATTTTGGACACTGAAATGTACAGCTCTGGAAAAAACAAGTGACCACTTAAAAATTATGAGTTTCTTTCATTTTACCTAAGTAAAAACCTCTGGCATAAAATTATCCAAAAGCAGTGTGTAAGACTGGTGGTGGAGAACATACCAAGATGCATTAAAAACTAGAGTTATTCCACCAAATATTGATTTCTAAACTCTTAAAACGTTACGAATATGAACTTGTTTTCTTTGCATTATTTGAGGTCTGAAAGCTCTGCATATTTATTGTTTTTTCAGCCATTTTCTGCCACATTTTCTGCAAATAAATCCTCTAAATTACACGATTTTTATTTGGAATAAAACAACATTGTTCATTTTACTCAAACATATACATATAAATAGCAAAATCAGAGAAACTGATTCAGAAACTGAAGTGGTCTCTATTTTTTTCCAGAGCTATATATATTCACTGATTAGCTATAAAAGTCATCATGAGCTTTGGGTCTGGGGAAGAGTGGATAGGGCAGGAAACTTTATCCAGTGTTTGGAAGTTGGACTCCTGAAGCCATTTTAGACACTTGCTCTCATTTATTACTAATTGTTCCTTTAAATTTGGACCATGCTGAAGGAACAGACTGGCCAGTTCAAGCTGATTAAACTGGTCATAATCAGTCTAACCAAACAACCAGTACAACCAAACATCGCCATTATGGTTGACCAGCAAATATGGCCAAAATAAATGTAACATTCACTATGCAGAGTTGGATAACCAGATACTGGCACAGTAACCATTGGAGACCAATTGGAAAAATTTAAACCAGCTACTGTACCAGTAACAACTGGTCTAGAGCTGGAGTTTCCATAAGGAAGGTCAGACTTTGATTGGAACCAAACAAGAGCACACCTCACATACTGTAACTACAACTGCAGCCAGATCAGCCTTCTGGGAATAAGATTAGTGACCCCTGGTCAAAACCTAGACGCTCTCTTCAAGGGTTTGCAAAGTAATGGAGCAGAAATGAATGTGCAAAGGCCAATGGAAGAGCAAATACTTTTTCTCAACTGATCCACGAAATGAAACAAGCACTTGTTCAAATGTTTTCAGAACCAACAGACCACCAAGAAGTCTTCAGAACAAAGCACAATACATGTCTCTTCATGTATGAAGGAAAGCACATGTCAGTAGATGATGTCATAATGAGAGAGTTTAAAATGAAATAATCAGATAGAAATGGGTAAGATGGTAAGATCAGTGTCTAACACAGGCTGCTAAGCCAACTGATGTGCTGAGTACTCATCACATAGCTTCACATGGAGACGCAGTCTTTAATTTGTGCTTGGTGGTGTTGGCTCTTCTCAGCAGACTTGGCAGACCGTGGTAACGTCTACATAGCAGCACACTGCCACAGGACATGGACTGATGTGCCTTTTACACAAATTCTGCAAAAAAGCCACAGCTCTTTTTCTGACACAAACACGTAAAACATGGCATTAGCTTAGCTTCTGACTGTGGGAACCGAGCTGTGCTGCTTCCTTTAGGCTACTGACCAAGATTAAACTGCAATTACAGTTTGATACATTTCATTTGTGTATTTATAAGACTTTCTCTCTACTTCTATCTCAGCGTTCCCTATTCCTCACAGCGGGTTCTCTCCTGTTCTGTTGGCGTTAGATGTGTCGAATGCTGGAGCAGCACAGCTCTCCTGCTAACACTGAGCAGCTGCTGCTTGAACTCTGAGAGAGAGAGAGAGAGAGAGAGAGAGAGAGAGAGAGAGAGAGGGAGAGAGGCATTCTTTTCCTAAAGAGCTGCCTTTGGCTAGGTCATCTCAAGAGGTAGCAGTCAAATGGACTGTGATCAAACTCTCTTTCTCTTGCTCTTATTCTCTGTCTCTCTCTCTTTCTCTCTCTCTCAAATATATACTGAAAAATATATATATATATATACTCAGTTAAGTTGTAAATACATACAATTTTAAGTTTATTCAACTTATTCAAAGCTAGATGATGACTTGATGAATGAGTTGAGTTTTGTTTACACAATAATAGTTTAATTGGCTCAACAGTTTTTTGGGGCCTTATTTTATATACTGACAGCATAATACTGGGGCAGCATAAGAATAAACTCCGTAAGAAGTGAACTCTGCAGCTCCAAGCCAACATACTGTGATCACTAGAAACACAGAATTAAGGTAACTTGCTCTTACAGCCTACAACACTGATAATTAATGCATATATTATACTAATGCACGACTAGGATAAGGTAGCTTTGGGCAACAGACGACAAAAAGATGGTAAGTAAGGGAGAGGCCACACCCAATAAGTAAATATATGGTGCCAGGAGCCTTATGGGAAAGCTGTATGAACCAACATTGTAGAAAAAAGGTAAATCAAATGGACCTTGGCCTACATCCTGAGAAATAGCTGAGAAATGTCCAGAGCATAATAACTAAATGCTATAAATAAAGAATTTCAGGCAGCTACCAGCCTCATCCAACATTACTAACAGTCTCCTCCAAAATTGCTACTGCAATTAGCATGCCAGCAACTGGTCTCATCCAACATCCAACATACTGCTATGTTGACTACACCATTAGCACACTGATGACCAGGCTTGGATCAAAATTCTACCAAGGTTTTAGCATGCCAGCTACCAGGCTTGACCCACATCACTATAGAAGTGTTAGCATGGCCTGACTAGCCAACAGGCACATGCCTTAGTCTTTAGGCAATCCCACTGGATGCTTTTGCGACCCCAAGTATGGTTAACTAACCGGGTTGAGGGAACTAAGCGTTCTGTGCATAGTACCTGTAGGTTGATCCAACCTTTCTAACCTACAGTATATATAGTTATTTAAATGAATTAATAAAGTATACATTAGGATGCGATTAGGACATTCACCATTTATCACCAATACACCCAATCACAGGAAACTGGGGAACACAGTGACGTCTAGATTACAGATTATTTACTCTGCTATTTTGTATGAAGCCACTTTTCGCACAACAGCAATGCATTTTTTTTGGGCGAAGCAGAATGACAATGATTTGTTGATACAGTTATTTTTTTGTTTTAGTGAGAGAAAAAAGTTTCAATATCAGGATTTTTATGTTAAAGATGTCACATCTCATTTGAATGGGCTTTATGGCTTTATGGTGAGTAACAAAGCATTTGTCATGGTACACTACCATATGATAACAACGATTGCATGATTATGAATATTGCAAAACCTGGGAAAAGTATCTCAATAGTGTTCCTGTGTTTCCCTTTTTTTTCACCCCAATTTAGTTATTTCAAATTTCGTCCTGTAGCTAAGTCTGATGGCTAGCATGTGCTTTCTCCAAATTATAAAGAGTGAGAACTCTTTGTCTTTTAGTAAATTGTGGAAACTATATTTGTGTTTTTTTTAATACAAATTGTCATTATTAAAACTGTGTTCATTAATTTTATGTTCAATTTAATGACTGTATTCCTTATTATTGTTGTTATAACTTTACCTTTTACGTTGTGCCTTATCTTTGTATGTAAAGTATCTTTCAGAATTTTAAAAAGTGCTATATAAATAAAATGTATTGTTCTATTATTATTAGTATTATTATTATTAATAACCAATAATAACCAATTACATGCTTTATGCTTCATTGAGTGGTGAATTCACACACTGAGATTGCATGGGTCAGCTTGTAAAATGCATGTGAAAAGCGTGTCCTTTTTCAGTGTCCCAAAGCACAAATTTCACTTTCCGAATGAAGAGAGAGCCAATGAACTGAAGTCTGTTTCAGACCCACAAATCAGCAGACACACCTTGTTGTCATCAAGAACAGTGTGGACCTCTAACATGAGGAATGCAGGAAAGGAAGACTATAATAAACATACTCGAGAGGTTTAGTGCATTTCAATTCTAATCAATCACACAAAAACTCTTATGTCCACTTCTTCTGCGTCCTGCATGAGTCAGGGCTCCTCTGTGTCTGCTCTAATCCAGCCCAGGCCGCTCTCTAAGAGCAGAAGATTGGAATAAAAAGTGTTTCAGATGGTTTTGGGCGCTACCTGTTTATTTAAGGCTGAACAATGGCGTGCTTCAGACCACGTGTCTCTGCCTGACACGGTTTTGGCCCACGTCTCCGCCGGCTTCCTCTCCGCCGCTCGCCGGGCCGAGTGTGTGGTGCGGTTTTGTTCAGGGCCGCCACGCCAGCAGACCAGCTCTCACACCAAGCGCCGGGGGCTGCCAGGACGTTTGGAAAGTTGGAGCTTTGGTTAGCACGCTGTTTTCAATGTTACTCTAAACCTTGGGAATAGGGGCGTCAATCTGTCTTTGATCTTAGAAGGTCTTGGTTTGACTACGATTTTTTAGGAAATCACTGAGTTTATCATATAATCAGAGATTTCACCACAATGTGGTTTGATGAGAATTTCTAAAGGAAATGATTCAGTGCATCAGGAAATCTTAGACTTCCTCATGAGTCAATCTGATTATATATTGTGGGAAATGATAAAGTGTATAATGAAATTTCAGGTTTATTCATGATTAGATAAACCATTCCTTTCTACTTAATTGAATAAAAAAAAATCTGAATCTGAATCCTAAGGCCTCATAACAAAGTATTGTGTATTTTACCCAATTTTTACTCCAAAAGCTATACTTTTTGTAAGTTATATTAATCTAAATATTAAAGATAAACCTTATCCTCTTGAGAACCTTACATTACATTACAACATTTCTTCTACTCTGCACCATGGTGCTTGCATTTTTAAAGTGCTTTACTATTGGTCATCATGTAGAGACACTGCCTGTACCATCCAATACCTGTATAATGACAAATTTTAAATCATTTGTTTGAAAACAAGAAGGCAGGAATCGAATCCCATTCAAAAGTTTCTACAGCCAGTCCAGACTAAAACATGGATCAAGTAAAAAAAATGAATCCAATTTTATTTTTAAATCTAGTTTATTTACTTACTGTAGAGGCTAAAATTTAGTTTTTGGCTAATTTGGGTCTCTCTGCTCCTAAATGGCATGGCAATTAATGTCCCCATATGAGGATATGACTTCCTGTACAAAGATTCAATTTTAATTTTAAAGTTTAATATTATACTTGTTATGTCCTTCAATCCCAAATAGCTAAAAGCTAAAGTCCAGGTCTCAGGATTATTTAAATGTTATTATGTGTGTGCCAAGTCAATTCATGTTTTTCAAAAGAGAACATGCTTTTTCTAATAATGTAAAAAGACACTTAAACTGTTGTAACCATTGTAGATAGTGAGAATATGACTCCACTAGAACTGAAGAGAGCTGCATAATAAGTCTAAATGTTTAATTGACATCAGATGCAGGAGGGAAAAGCAAATCTAATAACAGTAGCTGCATCCCAAAACTTAGGAGTAGTTGGGGTAGACTAGCTACATTTCTTGGCCGCTAGGTCACAGAGTGCTGTTCCAAAGTGCTCTTTTTTATACAAACAAGACATGCAGACAACTGTAATTTTGAGGACACGAATGATGTATCCTTCCTGGCTCTCAGTTACAATGACACACAATTGCCTGCACACATTCAAGATCGAGGGATAGCACTGTTAAAAATGGTGAAAAGATGTGGATCTGGACGGGACTAAAATTGCTGTAGGACCACGAGTTTATAGTTCGGCGGAAAATGGCAAATAATTCAGCATGTAATTTTCTCAGAGGACGTCTAAGAAAACAGACACATAAATGGTCGTTCCGGACAGGAACAAAATCACAGAAGACCCCCCATAAAAGAGAAAATTACCCCCGAACCCCCTGAGAAACGAATCCCACCTGGATAGGTCTATATTTTGCAGTGTAAATTGACAGGCTGGTTGAAATGTTGTACACTGGCATGCCAAAAGTTAAGCTTTACCTCAGGGGACAGTCTTGGAATGCTCACACCTGTATAAGTTGTGAGGTGTTAACTTGTGAGTGAGGTTGAACATTTGAGCCAAGGTTTTAATATTCCTCAATTTACAATGTCATGGAAGGTATTGCAACATTACCATAATGATTGGGACCAGCAGTGTCTGGCTAGAACTGTCCATGTGAACAGACATGCTACGTATTAATTCACATCTTCCTTTAGTGCACAGGGCACATTTTTTAGTTCACATTATCTCAAATAGCACCAAAAAGTCTGCAGAAAAGATTGTAGCATTTCAAAATTGATGTAGTTTAATCACCAGAGCAGCTCTAGAGAAGCTCTTTTTTGCTAAAACTCTTTTCTCCTTCTCGATCTTGCTTGCTTACAGCTGGCCATAGGTTTATACTGGTTGCCGCAGCAACGGAGCTGGACGCCGGCCTATGAGAGCGCACGCTCGGCTGAGCGCATTCTGACAGACAGCTTGTGACGGCCGTCTGACGGAAAGCGGACACCCGCAGGGTCGTTTGACGTCCAGTGACACCAACAGGAAACCGAATCAGCATGGTAGATGGACGCCCGCTCGCTCGTCGGAATCAAAAAGGCGCCTTTTTGCCATGAATAGCAGTGATTTATGGCTTAGCTAAGTGTCTCCAGTCAACGGTGCAATCAATGAGGAGACCCCGAGTCTGCCTGCCAGGAGATAAACCAATCAAATCACAAACATTTCAAGGCGGCTGGAACTACAGTGAGAACGGACATCCTGCTTCACGCTTCGATTGGTTTTGCATCAGCAGAAAGTGTGTAGCGTGTGTTTGTGGGAGTCAGAAAGTGTGTTTTGGTTTAAAGTTTTGCTTTAAAAAAAATCTACAAAGCTTTTTCTGTTATCATTTTAAGCATTTTAAGCATTTTAAGCATTTTAAAAAGTGATCTCTCACTGATTGTTGAACAAAACATTTAACTGTATAGATTTTACAGTAAGTAAAAAGAGTGTCAAAAAGTCTAAAAAAACATATATATACTTTCTGTAACAGTGAAATACCTTAAATGTAACACAATATTGTCCAAATTTTCCATATTATTCCAATGTTAAACACATTTACACTGTGTTTATAATGTAAATATTCCATTATTGGCCATTCTTGTTAGAATTGTGTACTGATAGATTAATATAGAGAATCATACTCCAACTTTAACTGCAAAATCAACAGTACTACTACTAATATCTTTTCACCGTAATTTATAATAGTACCATTGCGAAAACCATGTCTACTGTATATTCTGTGGGCTTTTTAAATAGTATATATTTTTACAGTTATTTAAGCAACAGTTATTGAATATAATTTTTGTGGTTGCTAAAAAGTTATACAGTAACACACATTGCTGTTGCACATTGCTGTTGTTTTAGTGTACAATGCAGGTAAGAACAACTGACAATATTTTACTGTGCATTTCGCAGATATTATATTGTGGCGTGAGGAGGCGGGGGAACCGGGGGTCCGCCCCACGCAGGAACGCTCAGCCCTGTCTGTCTCAGCTGGTCTTCATCAGGACTGATTAAACAGCCAGCTGGGACAGGCATATGCACTGAGCCGCAGCCCTCACTCAGAGAGGACTTTCACTGGGGAGCTGAGGGCTGAGGCTGCACTGACTTTTAAAACAAAAACTAAGTTAATTCTACAGACTCTAGAGCCCCATTGGGCTGTAGTTATGCTTTAAGTTATTTTGGGTGTGGTGGAGGGCATTTAAAAGCCAATAAAGGTATGATTTGAGTTCATTTACTCCCTGTGTCTGTGTTATCTGTGTGCTTCCTCCTTCCGGGTCACAGTGGTCACGCCCCTAACCCAATGGACCTACCACAATATATGTATATTTCACAGATTATATATATATATACAAATTATTATGGTGTTTGTTACCTTAATATATATAACCAAAATTTAAAAATGAAAAGCAATTAAGAATCTGAACTATGTTCTAAATAAGCTCACATGCTCATTCACTTTTAAATGAAAAAAAACAAAACAAAAACAAAACATAGTGTATCCAACAAGAAAAAAAGCCTTGTGCCTCGTATATACAGAAATATACAGCAATATACACCTTAGTAGCACACAGACAGCATGGTTTATGGACATTACTCTGTTTTATTCTGTGGGGTATGCCCAGCTGATTTTATAACAAGAACTCATAACAAAAAAATCCAAGCAGTCCATTTCCATTTTAACACCAAAACGGCCACTAGTTCTTACATTATTCTCAATTTAGTCCCAGTATAATCCCAGGTTACACTTCTAACTGCTATGGAGCTACTAATGTGGATGTGCATATTTTCACACTCATACCTCTTATTGACTGATTCCTTTTTAAAAAACCTTCCACTAAAAAAAAGTTCCTCAGATAACCTGCAGTGGTGCTTCTATGGCTTCTTTCCAAGAAGGCCATTTTTGGCTTGTTTACTTTAAGAGTGTGGTTGAGCTTCTCTCTCTCAGAGCGAGTGCTCGCGTGTTTCTGCGCCGCATTCGGGCGCAGTGTGAGGGGAGAGTGCGTGGATGTGTTTAATTACTTCTGAATGTGCTCTGGATACGCCAGGTTAACCACAGAGACGCTGCAAGCAGCCTCACGGCCACAGACAGAATCCAACGCTCCCCTCTTACTGTCCTAGATTATACACTAACTCCCACTGAGAGAGAGGGAGAGAGAGAGAGAGAGAGAGAGAGAGAGAGGGAGAGAGAGAGGGAGAGGGAGCAGCTGGTGTGAGAACAGCAGATTTGGACATTGTTAGCATCACTCATGGACGGGATGGTACAGGGCGAATGTCTGTGGTGAAACATGTGGGTTTAACTTGAGTGCTGTTAGTGAAGAATGACGGTCAGGCCTCAGGTTTCCTCATGCTTGTGTTGGGATGGGGCTTGAAATATTTTGAGTTTGAGAATTTGAGAACTGACACACAAGGAAACACATCCAGACACAAAATCCAATGCCTCCAAACAGGATTTAGTGCAGGGGTTCTCAACTGCCAGTATTTTAAAGTGCATTTCACAGATATACACTGAAAAAAAATATTTATTTAAGTAAATTTAATCAATTTAAGTAACTTTAACTCGGTTTCAAGACTTAATTGTTACATAGAGTAAATAAGTGAACTGAACTTCAGTCAATCCTTTCTTTTAGTAAACTTTACTTCATTTCTGCATACAATATTATCTAAGTACAATTACCTAATTTATACAATATTACTAATATTTAAATATGTTTAGTTAAAACACACATTCAAATATTTACATAATCTCAAAGATTTATTTTCTAAAAAGACCAAGTCTCACTGTCTCAACACATGGATGACATGTAATACATTCTTTTTAGTATACTAGACTTAACATGTATTACATGCCATCCATGTTTTGGGACAGTGTAATATGTATGTTTTAACTAAAAATATTTACATTTCAGGAATTATAATATATTATGTATCATAAATTATTTGAGTAATATTGTATAAATTAAATAATTGTAATCAGGTAATATTGTATGCAGAGATTAGGTAAAGGTTACGAAAAGAAAGGATTGATTCAGTAAAAATAAATGAAGTAAAGTTTATTAAAAGAAAGGATTGACTGAAGTTCTTAAGTTACTTAAATGTGTCTGAAATTAAATTTACTTTAAAAAAGCAAATTCAGAAAGTTGCGAAACTTTTAAAAGTAAATTTTACTCATAATTATTTTCAGTGTATATATATATATATATATATATATATATATATAGTAAAATAATTATAATTTATCCTTGCCATTTGGGATCAGAAGGAATAAAATCAACTACTTTTAAACATAAAATTCAATGGACCATTTATCTGCCTGGACTGGCTGTGTGGGATTCCCTGAGTGGGATTCCCTCCATCTTTTTTTATCAATTGAGTATAATGTTGATATGATATGTTGATATGTGAACACTAGTTTTTATGGGCGGTATCTCTATACGTCTCTATAAAAATTATTATAGTAATTTATTATCATGGTGCAGAGAAGCAGTAATTTAATGTCCACTTATGAGGACGTAGGGTCTCAAGAGGATATACCTATAAAAAAAGCAAAATCAGAGAAACTGATTCAGAAACTGAAGTGGTCCCAATTTTTTTCCAGAGCTGTATTTTAATTCCGGACAGTGAGCAGTTATTTGTATTTAATAATGAGTTTCATATTACTACACTTGGTATTAATATTGAAATCTAAATTTTGCTGTCATGACAATCCTAGAGTTTGGGGTCTCCAGCATTGAATGTGGTTGTGATTTTCTGCCATAGACGGGATTTCTTGTCTGTTTGTCTGGACAGTTGTAGCCAGATGCTGCTGGTCATGATCATTACCAGCCACTGCGCTGCTCTCCATGGGGAGTGGTAATGCTATGCATTCTATGACATATTCCCTTTACACACATGACATTGTGAATTAAGAAATGTTTAATGTCTGCACAGCTTCAGAAGCTGAATTAAATAGCACCTCACAACTTATACACAAATGGGCATTCCCAAGCTTACGCATGAAGTAGCAATTTATGATCAATTTACACACTTGGCATGTTAGTAAGTAACATATATGGTATCACAAAACTGAACAGTTATAAATGGAAGAGAATTTTTTGGAATAAAAAAAACTACTTAATAAAGTTACACTTCTTGAGATCTTTTTTTTCTAACATCAGACACTATATATCCTTCACCAGCTCTCTGCAGATCCTATCCATGAGGGCCACCTCAGGCACACCTGGATCTACTCATCCTCTTCTTGCCGGGTTTAGTAGGTGTGTTTGAGGAAAACCACCAAACTATGTGAGACCCACAGGACCGGTTAAAGAAGAACCCTCGCTACACCGTATCTGTTCTGCATGCAGGAAATTGTGCTCTCGAGCAAAGTGGGTGTTGATTTGTCCCTAGAACTAAAAATTCATTGAAAAGGCCAAAAAAAGGTGTGTTGAAGTAGCAGAAAATGGGCACTTTGAGAGCTCTTTCACAATTGAGGCAGCACACTTACTGGACTGAACTTCAGGGGACATTGGCTTTGGATTTGGAGAGAGAAGAAAGAGAGAGGAGAGAAGGAGAAAGAGGAAAGAGAGCATGATCGAGGCTCACAGGCAGAGAGACAGTAATAGACAAGGAAGAGCAAGACAGACAGAGGATGAGGGATAGAGAAAAAGAGAGAAAGAGAGAGAGTGAGAGAGCAGCTAAAGTAACTGCTGTGGTTTAGAGAGAGAGTAAGAGAGAAAAAGAGAGAGAGAGAGGATGAGAAAGACGTTCATGGAAAGAGAGATACTTGTCTATTCTAACTACTCCAATTATTCTAATTATTATTATTGTTATTATTGTTGTTATTATTACTATTGTAACTATTATTGTTGTTATTATTGTCATTGCTTCTTTTTATTGATGTCCTAATATATGTTAATATTTTCAGGGATGTCTTGCTATATGTTCAGTTTTTGACAGTCCTGCTAATAAAGCCAAATTGAATTAAATTGAATTGAATAGAGAAAAAGTGAGAGGATGAGAAAGACGATCATGGAGAGAGAGAGAGAGAGAGAGAGAGAGAGAGAGAGAGAAAGAGAGAGAGAGAGAGAAAAAGCAGCTAAAGTAACTGCTATGGTTAAATGGTTGAGACTGCAGGGACAGAGCTGTGAACAGATTAGGAAGAGTGAGAGAGAGAAAGAGAGAGAGAAAGAAAGAGAGAGAGAGAGAGAGAGAGAGAGAGAGAGAGAGAGAGAGAAAGAGAGTAAGTGAGATGATGAGAAAGAAGATGATAGAGAGAGAGAGAGAGAATGAGAGAGAGAGTAAGTGAGATGACGAGAAAGACGATCATGGAGAGAGGGAGAGAGAGAGAGAGAGAAAGAGAGAGAGAGTAGCTAAAGTTAACTGCTATGGTTTAATGGTTGAGACAGGGACAAAGCTGTGAACAGATCAGGAAGAGAAAGCAAGAGAGAGAGAGAGAGAGAGAGAGAGAGAGAGAGAAAGAGAGAGAGAGAGGATGAAAAAGATTATCATTGAGAGAGAAAGTGAGAGAGAGAGAGAGCAGCTAAAGTTAACTGCTGTGGTTTAATGGTTGAGACTGCAGGAACAGAGCTGTGAACAGATCATGAAGAGTGAGAGAGAGAGAGAGAGAGAGAGAGAGAGAGAGAAAGAGAGTGAGAGGATGAGAAGGACGATCATCTAGAGAGAGAGAGAGAGAGAGAGAGAGAGAGAGTGCAGCTAAAGTTAACTGCTGTGGTTTAATGGTTGAGACAGGGACAGAGCTGTGAACAGATCAGGAAAAGAGAGAGAGAAAGAGAGAGAGAGAGGATGAAAAAGATGATCATTGAGAGAGAAAGTGAGAGAGAGAGAGAGCAGCTAAAGTTAACTGCTGTGGTTTAATGGTTGAGACTGTAGGAACAGAGCTGTGAACAGATCATGAAGAGTGAGAGAGAGAGAGAGAGAGAGAAAGAGAGTGAGAGGATGAGAAGGACGATCATCTAGAGAGAGAGAGAGAGAGAGAGAGAGAGAGAGAGAGAGAGTGCAGCTAAAGTTAACTGCTGTGGTTTAATGGTTGAGACAGGGACAGAGCTGTGAACAGATCAGGAAAAGAGAGAGAGAAAGAGGGGATGAGAATGAGGATGATGGAGAGAGAGAGAGAAAAAGAGAGAGAGAACAGCAGACATGTCTCCTCGTATAATCATTCCCATCCAAGCCAGAGCTCTGGCACTTTGCCATCTGGCACTTCCCACCGACAACAAGCGGGCAGTGGCTATTACAGGCTTGCTGTAGACCACGTCCAGTGCGGTTCGGCGCAGAGCGTCTATTTCGGAAGATTTAGGCCGAATTCCGACGACTCGCAGTCTCTCCCCCGTCCCGGTGCCACCCATCCCAATCAATCCCAGGAGGCCGCGGGGCAGGGTAATGAGACGGGAGGCCCTGGTAATTACCCTGCAGTGAGTAATTATCAGGTTGTTTCACGAGCTCTTTAAACTCCTCGATGCGCACTGTTGTTTCGCCAGGGATCAGCGCCGGGATCGCCCTTTCTCCACAGGCCTCACAGAGGACTGCACACGCGCCCGGCCGCCTGCAGGGGGCACTGTTCTCATACGCTCTGGTATATGCCTGCTTTACCTCCACATATGAAGAGATGAGCTTTCTGTGTGTGAGGTTTATCTAGTAAAGAGTGATTATTACTACTACTACTACTGTCTTTTTGACATTGGCATCTAAATATAGACATATTAATATGTAATAACATTATTATAACAGGGTTATTACACTTAAAATGCTTACAAAATCTCTGTGCACATCTGAACAATTGCTGATTGAACATTTTTCCTATGTTATCACACACTGAAATTAAATTAATGTTTAGAATCTGTCAAAAATCTGTTCAATCTGTTCAATACTCAAGTGAAAAACATTAAAAAAGCAAAGTAAGAACAGATATTCGTTGTACTTTAGTAAAGAATGGACTAAGCAAACAATGGCTCATTTTCATTACTATTAATTCCCAGTGTGACATCATTAGAACTGAATGCCCGGCCGGGATTAGGCAATTTCGAGCTGTTTTTCTTTTAAATTTAAATTCAGGCCTCTGGCGAATTCTGGGCCCTGTCCCCTCTCGTGCAGGTCTACAAGCTAGCAGACAGACAAGCGCGATGTGGCGGTAGCGCTGACAGGAGCAATTTTCAGCCCCAGCCGACAGGAAGTCAAAGTGAAGAGCTGGCTGGCAGTATAATTACAGGCCTGGGAGACTGAGAAGGGAATCTATCACTCTAGTAATCGCGTAACAACTGCAGCCTGCATCGGGCAGATCTCTCCAGATCATTTGACGGACCTTTCTCCAGGGAACCGGGCTGTGTTTTAAACCAACAGCTCAAGGAAACGTGCTAACGGGGCTTAGGATGACCGGAAGGCAGCACCTGCCAGTTAGCGTGGCTTTAATTGGGTAATGCTACGTGCCTGCCATTCACTTTTATTCACTGTTACTGTTTACATACACTGTTACTGCATTGTTAGAGCTATTTATATTTTTGACTAAATTTTATTAGATTTAAACTTATTTTACTGGTTTGTTTAATATGATATGAAATATGATAAGAAATATTACATACACTACCTGTGACATACACTACTGTATTGATATACGCACAGCTCTGGGAAAAAAAATAAGAGACCACTTCAGTTTCTGAATCAGTTTCTCTGACTTTGCTATTTATATGTATATGTTTGAGTAAAATGAACATTGTTTATTATATGAGCTACAGACAACATTTCTCCCAAATTCCAAATAAAAATATTGTCATTTAGAGCATTTATTTGCAGTAAATAAGAAATATCTGAAATGACAAAAAAGACACACAGCTTTCAGATCTCAAATAATGCAAAGAAAACAAGTTATTCATATTCATAAAGTTTTAAGAGTTCAGAAATCAATATTTGGTGAAATAACCCTGGCTTTTAATCACAGTGTTCATGCATCTTGGCATCATGTTCTCCTCCACCAGTCTTACACACTGCTTTTGGATAACTTAATGCCACTCCAGCTTGGTGTGGTGGCTTGTGATCATCCATCTTCCTCTTGATTATATTCCCGAGATTTTACATCTGGTAAAATTAAAGAAACACATATTTTTTTAAGTGGTCTCTTTTTTTTCAAGAGCTGTATACTACAGTATTGGGACACCTGTTCATTGTTCATTGCTGATTTCTTGGTAAATCAAGAGTATTGAAAAGAGATCATGCTCTTTTTGTCTCTACTGTGTAGGGAAGGATTTTTACTGTGAGGATTTGATTGCATTTAGTGCATGACAGTGAAGAGCGACAGTGCTTTATATCAATATATGAATATATAGTACCTAATATACCTAATAGATGTCCATACATGGCATTATAAAGCCAGAAGTGCATGCAATGCATCCATTACAATGGGTATCTACAAACATTTGGACATATATACTATATACCGTATCTGTGAATGTATGCATGAGTGTGTGTGTGTGTGTGTGGATGTATATGTGTGTGTGTGTGTGTGCCCTCCCTGGAGAGAGTGTTCTCCACATGCTAGCTGGAGAGTACCTCCCTTAAGAGAGCGACTCTGCGTGTTTATTTGGCTTAATTACTATGCTGCATTCACAGGGGGAGTGAGAATGAATGACACTTCACTTAACGACCCGCCTCGCCTGGCCAACTACTGTCTGCCAGCTCCTTTCATTAAAGCTCTCTCTCTCTCTCTCTCTCTCTCTATCTCTCTCTCTCCATCTCTTCTTCTATCTCTTCATCCTTTTCCTTCTCTCTCTCTCTCTTTCTTTCTCTTCTGTCCGATGCTCAGACAATGTGTGGGTGTGCACGCCGATCTGTCACTCCGCAAGGCATCAAAAGAGCCATCAAACACCTGTGGACCATTCCATCTCACACAAACACACACACACACACACACACATGGCTCTATCACCATGGCCAGGTGTCTAATTATCTTAGCCTGTCTCTATTCTCACACGCTTTGCCGGCCAAAAACACATTCAGACACACTTTCTCTGGTTCAGATGCTCTCGTTCTCTCTCTTTCTCTCTCTCTCTAACATGAAGACAGACTCTCTTTGTACAGTATGAGCTGCTAAAGTGTATTTTCTTTCTTTTTTCTCCCGCCAGGAGACAGTTTGACATGTTTTGACGCCCCGAAACACTGTGAACAGTGTAGCGCCATTTAAGCACTTCTGCTGGAATCACAGCGCTAGACTCTCAATGTGTGAAGCTATCTGTCAATCACCTCAAACCCCCTCCTGCGTCATATCAAGGAAGAGCTGGAGGGAGGGTACCACACAAACGGGTACCACACAAATGCGAAGCAAGCATGTTAAACACTGAACACTTCCATGGCATAAGCTGCGAACCAAAAAATCAAGGCTGGAGGAGAGGTGGGCTGGATTTCTTGACCTTTCATTTATAGCATAGAAATTGAGCCAATGTTCTAAATATTTTGAGGATCTGGAATAAAAACGGGCTGGATTTCTTGACCCTTATTTCATCGAGGGTTGTTTCAAAATAAAGGATGCTTCATTTATAGCATAGAAATGGATCCAATGTTCTGAGTGACTTTAAGGACATTTAATAAAAACATCAGTTTTGTCTTCAAAATCACTCATAACATTGTCTTGATTCCTTGGCCCTTATATTATAAGAAGGCTGTTCCAAAGAAAAAGATTTTGAGTGATTTACAACAAGGAAAAAAAAGACTTCACCACTAGGGGCTCTGTGGTCCAGTGAACTAAGGCATTCATAAGGTAATGCCACTATGATCTTTTGATCACTGGATTGTTTGCCTTCAGCAGCCAGAGAGCACAGTTGGCCATGCTCTGTCTCTGGTTGCGGTAAATGGGTACCACACAAATGTAAAGCAAGCATGTTAAACACCAACCACTTCCATGGCATAAGCTGCAACCAAAGTCAAGGCTGGAGGTGAGATGGGCTGGATTTCTTGGTCCTTGGTTCTTGTACAATGAGGGAAAGAAAAAATACTTCACCACTAGGGGCTGTGTGGTCCAGTGAACTAAGGCACACATAATGTAACGTCACTATGATCTGTGGATCACTGGTTCTATTCCTGAATCATATTCATATTGTTTGCCTTCAGCAGCCAGAGTCAGAGAGAGCACAGTTTTTCTGTCTGCTCTATCTGGTTGCGTAGATGGTGCTCTCTTTCCACATCACCCCTAGTGTGTGATGATGGTCAGCACAGGCGTCTGTTAGCTGCTGTATCAGTGCTGGGGAGCTGCACTAGGCTTTTTCTTTCTAGCTCTACTAGAAATAGAGCACTTCATATGGATGAGAATCAGATAATTAGCCTTCAAAATTGTGGAGAATAAATTAGGTAAAATGAGAAATAAAAAAACACAAATAGATAAAGATGCACAGTGTTCCCACAAGGCGGAACTTTTCTCTTGATGTCATCACTCAGCCTCCTTACACTGTTCCATATGTGTGAAAGAATGAAAGAATGAGCAGCTTAGAAGGACTCTTCACAGAACAGTCCTTCTAAGGACCTGTCCTATACTTTGGCTACATTCTAGGCTTTGGAATGCAACTAAAAAGTGGGCTATAGAGGGTCCTTGTTCCTCGCAATGCCAAGGGGCATCCTAGTACAGTGGAATTAACCCAGAGAAGCGTGTGATTGGCTACAGGTGGAGCAGCACCTTTTTCGTATTAAAGACGTTCTCTTTAGAAAACACCACATGCTAAAAGGCCTAAACCGCAAAGCCCACATTCCAAACCAATGATCTTCAAATGGGTCTCGGGTCTTCTTTACAAACGAGGCGTATTTTATATTTTAGTGGGAATGCATGGAGTTTGTGTGTGTGTCTGTATATGTGTCTATGTGTGTGTGTGGATTCTCACGCCCTCTGCTTTTTTTTTTTTTGCCTTTTCTAGGACCGAAATAACTCCCTCCATCTATAAAAGAAATGAGAGGGTGTTTTAATGGCCCCTACTGGAGTAAATCTGTCCCTCACGCTAACCATACAATCAACACAAACACCGGAAGACATATACAGCCACCAACATCAGCTTTTATGCACTGAGAGAATGAGAGAGAATGAGAGAGAATGAAAGCGAGACAGCGGCAGACAGACAGACAGAAAGAGAAAGAGAAAAAGAGAGAGAGACAGAGGGGAACACAGCTCCGCCACACATCGAGCCGTATACTTTTGGTCATGTTTCTGGACAAAGAACCACAGCAGCTTTCGAGCGCCTCGCTGACATTAAGAGCCAAACGGCCAAAAATATTCCAAAAATGCTGCTGTTTATTTCCGTGGGAGATGAAAAACCTCGGCTCATGAAAAAAAGCCACTCTAGACTGGGGTTCTCCACAGTCGCCACGCAAAATAACACTCTGTCCAGAGAATAACATGTTTACCACCACCGCCACCATTCACACGTTCAGCAGCAGTGCTCTTGCAGAAGAGCCATATCAGAGCTGCAGTGAATGCATGCAGGTCGTTGCATTTGATTTATGTTTATTGGTGTATTTCGCAGATTTAGGCTTCTATGCACTTGTATTTGAACAGACATTTTTATTTTTTTTTGTCTGGACATTTCATAAGAGTGAACCAAGCAAAAATTAATACAGACTAAAAAATAAAATGTCTTATACATCTATATCTATATCTGATAAAAACTCTCTTCAAGATCATTACTGTCACACACAAAAATTAAAAAAATATGTCAGTTTGGAGCATTTGTACTGGTCTATCTATCATCTCTTCATGATTTTTTAAATTAGTGTAAAATGCCAGATTTAAACTTAGTCAAAGCGTGAAAAAAAGGAAAAGAATATTTTTTTTGCATGAAAGCAATGACATATATTAATACATACATATACAGACACTCACACACACAGTGGGATATGAATTTGTAACTGTCAGCATGTGTACTGTATAACACTGATCACACACTGTACACTCTACCCACCCAGCTACTACTGCACGCTTCATATGAAGTTCCCTCTATACAGGGGTACGAGTGCATCATGCACACTGTAGTAAGTGTGCAGCTACAGTAAGCCAAGCCTAGCCTGTGTTCACACTTGCGCGACATTTCTCCTGCTGTCAATCCCTGTTCTGACTCTCTGTGAACTCGAGCAGGCATAACCAATAAACTCCAGAGACGCCTGTGAAACAGATTTTTGAGGCATGGGATAAAAACCCGCCGCTCGGCAGACTCCCGATCGGCCATCCGGGGTCATTAAAGTGTGATACGCCCCTCAGTCTGGAGCGCGTAAAGCAGCAGAGCACCAACAGGGTTCAAACCAGAGGGACAGACAGTGCAGCGGAGGAGCCCGGCCAGAGCCAACGCACACAGATACAGCTCCCTCAGACCTCCCTGAACATATGGAAACAATCTGCCACAGCAAAATGAGAATAGATGATCATACGGCTGAGAGAGAGAGAGAGGAAGAGAGAGAGAGAGAGAGAGAGAGAGAGAGAGAAAATAGACAGAAATGAAAGAGTGGAGTGACAGAGTGGAGCTAGTTAAAACAGGACAAAATGCAGAAAGATAAAAATATACAGAGGAAGAAAGGAAGTTTAAAAAAACTGGGATAGATAGATAGATAGATAGATAGATAGATAGATAGATAGATAGATAGATAGATAGATAGATAGATAGATAGATAGATAGATAGATAGATAGTGAAAGAAGGAGAGAAAATAGACAGGAATGAAAGAGTGAAGCTAGTTAAAACAGGTTGAAATGCAGAGAGATAAAAATATATAGAGGAGAAAATGAAGTATAGAGAAACTGGGATAGATAGATAGATAGATAGATAGATAGATAGATAGATAGATAGATAGATAGATAGATAGATAGATAGATAGATAGATAGATAGAGAAGGAGAGAAAATAGACAGTAATGAAAGAGTGGAGTGACAGAATGGAGCTAGTTAAAACGGCAGAAATATATAGAGAAGAAAGGGGAAGTATAGATAAAGCTGAGAGTACTGAAAACTATTAAATGCATATAGATAGATACATAGAGAGAGAGAGAGAGACCGAGAGAGAGAGAGAGAGAGAGAAGGAGAGAAAATAGACAGAAATTAAAGTGTGGAGTGACAGAGTGATGCTAAAACAGTTAAAACAGTGGGAAATGCAGAGAGATAAAAATAAAAAGATAAAAATCTAAGTATAACCCATATACAAGTCAAAATTACATTTAAAAAATGATATGTAATTTAAAGGACTTTAAAAGGTTTTCAATGTTCATTTATAAATCTTTCCCCCTTCTTTATTACTTTGTTCGATTTTTTATGCAACATTTTAGATCCTGAAGTGCCTTAAGAATGAGTGATAAAGGGGTGTAAGTGGAAGAGTTATTGAAAATAAAAATAAAGTAAATTATTTCTATTAAAACAGAGAGGATACAATCCAAGTATCTGGAAATATGCAGTCATTTCAACATATATCATTAAATTAAAGATGCATGGAAAAGTGATAACACTAAAATAATTCTAATTCTAATCCTAAAAGATTTTTTTTTTGTATAAAGTTGTATGAAAGCACATAGAGAGATAGATGAAGAATCCACACAGCAAGAGGGTGAATAGAATCAGAATTAATAAATTAATACATTAGTCTCCCAGCAGGCTGCAGCCGCTTGCCCAAACTTACCCGTGTAGGACAGCCTGAGCCGGGGCACGTTCCTCTTGCCCTGCTGCGGGGTCACTCTCTCGGGCAGTGTCGCCCCACACAGCAGCAGTACTATCCCTATCAGGTAATCCATGGTGCTGGAGCGCTGCTCTCCAGCCCAGGAGGGGCTCACAGCCCAGAGTGGCCAGGAAAGAGCACCTCCCTCTGGGGTGAAGCGCAGGTTTCTGCAGTCCTTCCTCGACCACAGAGACCCTGAGCTGCGAGCTTCTCCAAAGTAGCCAATCCCAGTCAGATCCCCAGCAGGGCAGGCATGGGTTGGGGCTCACATGGCTCCATGGAGGTGTTTCCTGGGTTGGGTTTATGAGGTGTTCAGGTCGAGTTGCTCAGGTGTTCAGTTGCTCAGGTGCTCAGGTGTATTCCTCCTCTCCCTCCTTGCTCTGTGTCTCTACAGCATCTGCAGGTACTGAGTGGAAAATGAGCTGAGAGTCCTGAGACTTTTTTTCGCAGGGATCCCGCAATGCTACGACTCCACTCTTCTTCTCTACAGCCTCTCTCTTTCTCTCTCTTTCTTTCTCTCTCTCTCTTTCTCTCCCCCCCCTACACTCTGCACACAATCACACACACTCTCTCTCTCTCTCTCTCTCTCTCTTACACACCCAGACACACACTTCCAGCCCTGTCCACAGCTCAGGCAGACTGAGAGGAAAAGAGAGAGGGAGCGACAGAGAGAGAGAGCACTACTCCATCCACTAGAGAGAGAGAGCAGAGCAGAGAAGGGGAGGGGAGGAGGGAGGGAGAGAAGGAGGGAGGGAGCGAGGGAGGGAGAGCAGCTGAAGGCGGAGGAGGGGAGTGAATGAGTGAGCAGCAGGAGGAAATGAGAGGAGAGGTACTGGGGCGAGCGAGTCCCCAGCACAGGTTGGGTTGTTGGGTTGTGAGTAAAGTGGTGAATTACTTTAAAGCAGAATAAAGTAATATTTTACACATAAAGACTTTTTAATTATTTTAAGTTTTGAGTTGTAAAAGAAAGAACGGCTTGTCTATTGTTGATACTCTGTGATTCTGCACTATGTAACTGGTGAAGTGGGCAGGAAACCCCCTCTGTTTAACACATACTGTATATACATATACAGTACATTTTTCTATATAAAGTTCAGTCCACTTGCTTCTTTTCATTTAGATGCCAGTTTTGTATCTCTCAGCTTGTCAGGAAAAGCATGTGTAACACATGTCCTTTAGGCGAAGATCAAAGCATTCATTTTTATCGGGATCAAGAAATACCAATTCTTACAGAATGCTGCTTAAAATATTGTGGATTCAAATGTTCATTTGTCTCCTTTTTGTATTAAAAATGATATTTTACACTGCGCAAACTGTCCAGTATTTTTGCTATCTATATTTTATATCTGCATGCATTTTTCTATACACATGGTAATCAAATTTATCTCTTGTTAGTCAGACTAAAATCACATTGCTGTATGATAAATTCCTAAATTTCCTTCTGGATAAATAAAGTATCTATCTATCTATCTATCTATCTATCTATCTATCTATCTATCTATCTATCTATCTATCTATCTATCTATCTATCTATCTATCTATCTATCTATCTATCTATCTATCTATCTATCTATCTATCTATCTACCTATCTATCTATCTATCTATCTATCTATCTATCTATCTATCTATCTATCTATCTATATGGAATATGCACATGCACTCATTGTCAGCATTTATTACTGGTGTTTTATTACTAGTGTTTTAGGTATCCTCAATTTTTTTAACTAATTTTCTCCAATTTTCCACAATTCTCTAAGGCAAATTAACCAAAAACTACTTATTAGGACCCCCATTATTACTAGTAATGTTCCAAAAACTAGGAAGGTTAAGACTCCGACACATGTTACGCCAGCCACTGTATCTTTTCGAACTGCTGTGGATGTTGTATTACTGGGTATTCAGTGCACTCGGAGGAAAGTGCAGCAACCCAGCTCTGATACATCAGCTAACAGACGCCTGTGTTTAGGGCTCATCACCTCGGGAGTGATGTGTGGTGTGAGAGAGGACACCATCTACCCTCCCAAAGAGAGAGCATTGTCAGTTGTGCTCTCTCAGGCTTCGGCTGCTGATGGAGGCTGACGGCATGCAGCATGATCCGAGATTTGAACCAGCGATCCCTAGATCACAGTGGCAGCGCCATAGCCTGTTGGATCTGAGCCCCTGGTATCCTCATTTTTTAAATCGACAGATATCCTAAAGTGTTTTTAATATACTGTAATATTACATTAAGTAAGAAATTAGCTTGTTCTTTTTTTTTAAGTTGGACCAGCAATAATAGTCCAACATAATCCAGAATAAAATACAGTACAGGCCAAAGGTTTGGATACTCCTTCTCTTTTTCAATGCGTTTTACTTACATTGTAGATTCTCACTGAAGCATCAAAACTATTAATGAACACATGTGGAGTTTTATGTACTTAACAAAAAAGGTGAAATAACTCAAAATAAAAGGTTTATATTCTAGTTTCTTCAAAATAGCCACACTTTGCTCTGATTACTGCTTTGCACACTCTTGGCATCATTCTCTCAATGAGCTTCAAGAGGTGGTCACCTGAAAATGTGAAATGGTTTTCCAACAGTCTTGAAGGAAGGAGTTCCCAGAGGTGTTTATTAGCACTTGTTGCTCCTTTGCCTTCTTCACTCTGTGGTCCAGCTCACCCCAAACCATCTGGATTGGGTTCAGGTCCGGTGACTGTGGAGGTTCAGATCATTTTTTGTTAAGTACATAAAACTCCACATGTGTTCATTCATAGTTTTGATGCCTTCAGTGAGAATGAAAATATAGAAAACATGAAATTGAATGAGAAGGTGTGTTCAAACTTTTAGCCTGTAGTGTATGTAAACCAGGAAAGTCTATTGGCTCTTTCTTTCGATCTTTCTTTAATTCTTTCTTTATTTTTGTAGGATTCTGTAGGAATCTCTAATTAGGAGAGTCACAGGCAATAACACAGTTAAAGACTGACCCAGCTGTGGCTCATAGTGTCCACAGCCAATATACTGGACTTGCACATCTGCACGTCAGTAGTAGAGCTTATCCAGCTGTGGAAAATCTGACCAAAAATATGACCTGACTGATGGACCTTGTCATGGACATCGTCTCACAGCCTGACTGTAAATCCACTGTGTTCAGTCTGATAAAACCTCGCCACCTGTAAAAGGGCCTGACGCTTACGACACTCATAAAGATGAGAGATCTGCCATCTTCACTCACACATATATAAACACACAGGGAGGAGACAATGTGCTTGTAATAAAGCCTCCGATAAAAGGAAGATGTTTTAGTCGCTTTAAACGACCACATGCTAAACACAATGGAGCTTCACCACAGAGCGTATCACTGAGTTTCACAATCTCTCAGATGGTGTAGGTATTCATCACGTCTTGAATTAAATCTACAAATCTTTCAGTTCCTCCAGTCCCACCTGTGAGGGCGTGTGTGAGAATGTGTGTCTCCTGCTTGCGTGAGCCTGTCCACACACACCTCAGCACCTTTGACTCCAAAGACCAAAGCTAAACGGCGTGTTGATGAGATGAGAGATGAGCTCTGTGTGTCCACAAGTCTTTCAAGACCACAGAAGTCCCACCCCTGCAAAAGATCCGGGACATTAGTGAGAATAAAGGTCGTTTTTGATAGTGATTTTCAGTTTAATCAGGCTACAGGGGAAGGCGTACAAAGTTATAGTGGTTTTGACTATGTTTTAAAACTTAGTTTTTGAAAAGTTAGAACTATGTTTTTTATAGTGTCGTTTGGTTTAATATGATCAATGTTGTTAATTTTTTTTTGCAACTGCTTTTTTGTCACTGTAAGAAATGGCTACAAGACTGTTCTACAATGTGTTCTTGATGGATACACTATGATTTTTTTCATGTGTAATTTAGTGAGATTGATAAGAGTTCAGAATTTTAATCATCAATTATTTATTATGGTTCATTCCAATCAGATAATCAATAAATAATAAAAAAAAGCCTTTTCTTGTTCCATATAATAGTTTCTGACACAGACAGTTTCGAATCAAATACATTTTAATGAGTTCTCCGCTTTGTTAAGTCAGGATGTCAGTTAGTTAATGAAACAACAACAATGTTAATATTTAAAAAAGGTTGATCAAACAGAAATGGTAGACATTTATAAGGGCCCTTTCAAGGTATTTGGGGCCTCAAGCTGTTTTTATGTACATGAGTAAAATGAACATTGGTGTTTTATTCTGTAAAATATCGACAACATTTCTCCCAAATTCCAAAATAAATAAAATAAATAAAAATATGGTAATTTAGAGCATTTATTTGCAGAAAATGAGAAATGGCTGTAATAACAAAAAAAGATGCAGAACTAATAGATCTCAAATAATGCCAAGAACAAACAGGTTTATATTCATATTTTAGTTTTGTTTCAATATTCGATTTAATAACCCTGGTTTTTAATCACAGTTTTTATGCATCTTGGCATCATGTTCTCCTCCACCAGTCTTACACACTGCTTTTGGATAACTTTATGCTGCTTTACTCCTGGTTACTTGATGGCTTGTGATCATCCATCGTCCTCCTGATTTTATTCCAGAGGTTTTTGATTTTGGTAAAATAAAAGAAACTCAACATTTTTTAGACTCTCTTATTTTTTTCCAGAGCTGTATACTATAGTATTTAGACACCTTGCTTTTGTTGGAGTTACTGTCTCTACTGTCTAGGGAAGAATTTCTATTGTATTTTGGAGCATTGCTGTTGAGATTTGATTGCATTCAGTGCATGACAGTGAAGAGTGGTCTCTTATTTTTTTCCAGAGCTGTATAATGGTATGTTATAAATGAGCTGTATAAATGTATGGTACTGCATCAGTCCTACAAAGACACAAAGGATCTTCTGACAGAACCATTTGTGGGGGCTCGTCCAGGATTGCCACTTTGAGAAATGATTTAATTAATTGAAATAATGAATGTCTTAATAAATGCAGATAAGGCGTGGGGCTAAAATGGGAAAGCGCATTGACATGCTGCGTCTGGAGGCCGTCCTGCAGCTGGCTGGTAAAAATAGCCTCTCGTAACGAGATACACACCGGAGCCACAGCCTTGAAAAGGAGCAATCAGATACTGTCAGTCAGAGCAGCGCTGATGTGGTATGTGTGCATATGTGCATTTCTGTGTGTGTGTGTGTGTGTGTGCGTGTGTGTGTGTGTGTGTTGTTGGGGCATGCAAGCTTGGAATGCCATAAATGTATACTAAGCATACATATATATGTACACAGAGACACATAAATTCCGAATAGACATATAAACACAGAGCTGAACAATACAGAGACACATTTTCAGACAAGCATGGACAACCAGTATACAGCTTCCAAGCACTGCATGGAACTTTTCCTGGAGCCAGGAACATTTGTTTTAGGAATTTAGGTGCTTTAAAGGTCTCATTCCATTATTTTGAATCTCTGAAGAAACCATTTGCAAATGTTTTGATCAAGAATATTTGGCTGCGTTCACATTAGAATTGCTCTAATCCAAAAGTGTTTGACCAGCTTCATATGACGTCATATGAGGAATTACAGGGTTTGGACAATGAAACTGAAACATGTCATTTTAGTATGGGAGGTTTCATGGCTAAATTGAAGCAGTCTGGTGGTCAATCTTCATTAATTGCACATTGCACCAGTAAGAGCAGAGTGTGAAGGTTCAATTATCAGGGTAAGAGCACTCAACACAGTTTTGCTCAAAATATTGCAATGCACAAAACATTATGTTCAAAAGAGGACAAATTGTTGGTGCACGTCTTGCTGACGCATCTGTGACCAAGACAGCAAGTCTATGTGATGCATCAAGAGCCACGGTATCCAGGGTAATGTCAGCATACCACCAAGAAGGACCAACCACATCCATCAGGATTAACTGTGGACTGTAAGAGGAAGCTGTCTGAAAGGGATGTTCGGGTGCTAACCCAGATTGTATAAAAAAAAAACATAAAACCACGGCTGATCAAATCACAGCAGAATTCAATGTGTACCTCAACTCTCCTGTTTCCACCAGAACTGTCCGTCACCACAATAAATCATTGTGGTTTAAAATCAGGTGTTTCAGTTTCATTGTCCAACCCCTGTAGATACTAGACTTAACCCTCTCAGTACTAGTAGCATCATGTGATAGGGACATGGGAACAAAAATAAAAACTCAATTTGAGCTTACTCTTACATAATGGTGACAGTTCCTGCAGTGCAGTGGGAACAGAAAACAGAACTGTTTCTCTGAATCTGGATCTCTCACACTGTTCTGGTTCCTTGGAGGAAACTCACCCATAGGGAGAGATATGCAGCCAATAACAGATACAGGGAGACACACAAGAGATATCTACAGGAGTCCACCCAGTTCCATTCTTCTCCAAATACCTAAAACTGCACTTTCATATCCTACCGGCACTTGTCACTTCCTGACACCCTCCTGATACACTCCTCACACTGTGGTGATGCATGTGCGTGACAGTGTGTGTGGGTGTGTGCATGCATGTGATGTCCCATTCCCATCATCATTATCAAAACCATGTTGGTCAAGGTTCTGCTGCTCCATCATTCATTTCCTGTTTGGGGGGGGTTATCCTTTCCTTTCCTTCCCTTCCTGCCGGAGAACTACAGTGACGTCCATTCATTCCCACGCAGGTCAGTCAGCCCCGCCCACACTGTATTACTGTAACAGGTATCAGCATGCTCACACACACACACACACACACACACATACACATACATATACACACCAAGACATACTGTACATATGCATTACAGGAATAGGGGTTAGGCAATAGGGGAAAGATGAGAGTGGAGGAGAGGAAAGATGAATGGAAAAAGAAAAAGAGAGGGAGGGTTGAAAGAGGTGTGGGGCTTGGCCGGTACTACCCACATCCTCCTCTATCCTCTGTGATGACAGAACTGCTTTTGAAGCCTTTTGAACAAATTTTCTGGCTTAATGCATGTGTGCTCTACATATGTATGTGACATTGTGCAATTGTGTAATAAATACAGTATATTGTCTCTATATCCAATAAAAAAACAACTTTACATTAAAGAGCAGGTCTATTGCAACAAGCCAAGCAAACCAATCAATTGCCAATCAATTGCCAAAGGCCCCGAGCTGGCCTAGTGCCCCCAGACAACAATTGGTTATGAATTGAACACAGTGACAAACTGTGTGAGCTCCCCTTCAAATTCTAGAAGATCTGTAACAGTCAATGCTGGAAAGTACTGGAAAAAAAGTGTAATGGAATGGAGTGCTACAGACTAGTAGCTCTCCAACCCAAAGGGTTGTTGAACCCAATTGCAGAACAGTTGAACTCAAAGCAGGTAAACCCAAGAAGAAAAGAAAATATAAATAAATAAACACACCGCTCCTCACGGGGGATCGAACCTGTGTCGTCAGGGTCGTGGTCCAAGACACTACCGCTAGTGAATTAGGAAACAAATGGCCCTATAAGGAATTAGCAGTCAGCAAAATAAGAAACTTCAGCAATTATTAAGCATAGGGTCCATACAGGAGAGAGATAAAACCTTCTTACTTAACTTTTAGTGGAAGTCAGTGTAAAAAGAGTTTATTTCAGGTAATTTCGGAGAATTTATTTTGGTCTATTCTTTAAAAAAATTCAGACACCCTGTAAGATACTGTTTGCATGGTCAAATTATGTAATAAACTAAAAATCAACAAAAACGGAGACGCTTGTTTTTCATTGAACATCAATGATATGAGGAAAACTTAACAAAGTCTGAGTAACAGGAGAGTCAGCAGGGAAATATTTGGGGAAATGTGGTACCAGGCGATTATTCAGTTTCGCAAGGTCAGAATTTTTTCACTTCAGATATACAGTACACGTCATTGTTTAGCACACAAGCTCACACTTAACCTGAGGTACTGAGTGTCCGAATGACACACACACATAAAAAAAGTCTCCCACACCCTAAATCTTTTGTAAATAAATGTGATTTTGTTCATGCACACAAACAGACATGAGAAAACTGTCTCAGAGAAGCACCAAAAAGAGGAAAAAAATCCAAGCAAAACTATAAAATCATAAAATATAAATATGTAATAAATAACTCTTGTCCTTAGTAAATTTGGAATATATTGACTAGATTTAGACTCTGCACCACTGTCTTCACTGTTCCGTTGCTTAGAGCTATTTAGATTTAGAGCATTTTCAAAACAGCACTATTTGGTTCAGTTAAAACAGTCAAAACTCTTGTTATTTTGCATCCTTGGTGCAGTTAATTTAATCAGGTGTGAAAAAAAAGTGTAATCGCACTTTGGTGTGGACCAAAACAACCAGATTGAGACCCGCAAGAGGAGGTGGTCTTGATCCGGTTCCAATTGAACTTTGGAATGGTTTGTTTGTGGTAAGAACATGATATGACTCAACTATCAAATATACTCTTAAAATTTTATAAATGATGAGTTTCTTTAATTTTTCCAAATTAAAAACCTCTGGAGTATAATCAAGAGGAAGATGGATGATCACAAGTCATCAAACCAAACTGAACTGCTTAAATTTCTGCAGCAGGAGTGCAGGCATAAAGTTATCCAAAAGCAGTGTGTAAGACTGGTGGAGGAAAACATGCCAACATGCATAATAAAACTGTGATTAAAAACCAGGGTTATTCCACCAAATATTGATTTTCTGAACTCTTATCACTTGAAATTGAATATAAACTTGTTTTCTTTGGATTATTTGAGGTCTGAAAGCTCTGCATACTTTTTTTTTTATTTAAGCCATTCTTTCAGCCATTCTAATTTTCTCTGCTCTAAATGACATTATTTTTTTTTACTGGGCATTTGGCAGAAATGTTGTCCGTGGTTTATAGGATAAAACAAAATGTTAATTTTACTCAAACATATACCTATAAATAGCAATCTAGAAACTTATCTGAGAAAAATCTGAGAAACTTATCACCTCTGACTAATCAGAGGAGAGAACATGCTCTCATGGTTTGTTGGGCCACATTTTTCTTAGTTCTTAGTTTTGTGCCTGTGTAAAAACAACCCAAACTAATAATAATAATTTGTTTATAATAGATAGAAATAACTTAAATACAGTACAATATGTGTCAAACAGAGGTTCAGTTCCAAACATTTAGCCGATAGCAAACTTAGCATAGGGTTAGCGTATTTGATGTTAAAGCTAAAGACTAAGTGTAGCTCTTTAGCTCTGTTCCTCAGAACTGGATTCTCTAAAAAGGGAAAATAGCCAACCTTTTACAGCTCTATTGCTAAGCTATTATTTAATGTAGAAACTGTTCAGGAATGTGCAGCTATATATCTTATTTAGAGGTGGTGTTTAGATACAGTTTCTGCTAGCTGTACCCAAGAACAACAACCCTGCGTTCTCTCCACCGTCCTAAAATCCAGCTCCACTCTCACCCTGCCTGAAAGACAAATCAATGCTGGAGTGAATCTTCTTCCTCCTCCTGTCAGCTGCAACAGGAGGATATATCACAGGAGATGATGCTGAAAACAAGCTTGGCTGGAACAGCAGCGGCGCTCAAACCGCAGGCTTAGACAGCTTTAGCAGAGATTCCAGAGATCCCTCTGAAGGCACAGAGCAGCATCTCCACCAGAGCAGTCCTCCCCGACCCGTCCGTCACTGTGGAGAGATCTGCTGCAGTAGCACCAGAAGACAAGCGCAGGTATTTGAGATGATTTAAGCCTGACAGACACAGTTGGAGATTATTTATCAGATTTTTATTTATTTTTCCAGGAGCATACCTGACATTTCTTACATTTGTAGCTTTGTCAGCATGTTAAATTGATTTGCCATATTCTACATCAAATTTATCATTCAGGTTTTTCATAGTTCATCTGGGTTAACTAATGTTCTCAATGTACTAATTCTAATTACCATAATAATTGCACTTAAAGTAGACTCAAACCAGATTCTTAGCTAAAATAAATAAAGAAATAACACTATTTCAATAAATTTAACACATAAATGATTGGAATTGACATTATTTATATTATTGGACTTGTTTTGGTAGGACAACCAAACCAAACCTAGTTTGAACCAAACCTAGTTTGACCCGTTTTGGTTGGACTTGATTGGGTTTATCTTGATTTGGTTGGATCTGGTTTGGTTGGACTTGGTTTGTTTGGACTTGGTTTGTTTGGACCTAGTTTGGTTGAACTTGGTTTAGTTGGACTTAGTTTGGTTGGAATTGGTTTGGTTGGACCTAGTTTAATTGGTCCAACCAAACCAAACCTAGTTAGAACCAAACCTAGTTTGCCCCATTTTGTTTGGACTTGGTTGGGTTTAACTTGATTTGGTTGGATCTGGTTTGGTTGGACTTGGTTTGTTTGGACTTTTTTTTTTGGACTTGGTTTGGTTGGACTTGGTTGGGTTTGACTCGATTTGGTTGGACCTAGTTTGGCTAGACTTGGTTTGGTTGGACTTGGTTTGTTTGGACTTGGTTTGGTTGGACTTGGTTGGGTTTGACTTGATTTGGTTGGACCTAATTTGGTTGGACATGGTTTGTTTGGACTTAGTTTGGTTGGACTGTGTTTGGTTGGACTCTGTTTGATTGGACATGGTTTGGTTTAAATTAGTTTGGTTGGAATTAGTTTGGTTGAAATTAGTTTGGTTGGAATTAGTTTGGTTGAAATTAGTTTGGTTGGAATTAGTTTGGTTGAAATTAGTTTGGTTGGAATTAGTTTGGTTGAAATTAGTTTGGTTGGAATTAGTTTGGTTAGGTCTACTTTGGTTGGACTTTGTTTGGTCGGACTTAGTTTGCTTGGACTTGGGCAAAATGTTCCTGGGCCGTACTTCCCTAACCAAAATTGTAGGCAAAATTAAAGCTTGGTCAAATATAAATTAAGTGAGTTGAAACACAAAGGATATGTTCACATTATATGCTTTGGTAAAAATTATATACACATTTTAGGTTTATTTCATCCTTCTCACCCTGTTCCACAGTGGGAAATTGGCAAGTGGTGTCCCCCACCTTTTCTTTAGTTTTGCACAGGTCAAAGGTCAGTGTCTGCTGTACAACAGGGGTCATGACTCTCAGTGGTTTGGTAAAGGATTCAATAATCCCTCAAACACCTCCCAAACCCAAGTTCTTAACCTCTCTAAAAGCAGTTTCCCCAGTGAATCAGAAAGAAAAACTTGAACATGCACATAAACAAGCAAACAAAAGCAAGATTCTGGCTCGTATTTTATTTGTTTTTGTAGGAAACTAACAGTGCTGTGTGTAAACAGTGTCTGAGGATAGATAGCCTCCAGAGCACATTAATTCCTCTATCTGTCTGTGATTTGTTTCTGTCTATCACACTCCCCTCGAGTCCTTCCTGCAGATGCATCTGATCTGACAGTGCCTCGGCGGTTTACTCAAGTTTCACCAGTGACTCTGTGGAGGAAAGAGAGGATGTTAAAGAGAAAAGCCCGTTTCCGTGATTCACTAAATGTGACAGTGTCTGGACTTGCCAAGCAGGTGATGTAACAGCAATGAAGAAATAGTGCGCACTAATAAGACAGGTTGTCGGGGGTATTGTATTGCATTGTGTGCTGTATTTGAGGATGTGATGTTTGGGCCAAATGGAACATTTCTACATATTTGGCTTCATCTGATAGTGTTTGAGTTTATTTGGATGCTAGGTAACCAAATAACTCTCACACACACACACACACACCCGGTGCATATGAACAGTATTCACAATGAAATTAAATGATATCAAAATACTAAATAAAGAAAGTAGCTGTTGTTTAATGGCTAAATTCTTTATCTTGGTTTTGTTTTAAAGGGTTAAGCAGGTTAAAAGCCTTAAAAGCCTTGAAATCTAGTGCACACATTACTATCCATTACTATAACAGATTTTTTTTTTAAGTTTAAATTCTAAGGTTGACTATATATATACAGCTCTGGAAAATAAAATGAAGAGACCACTTTAATTTCTGAATCAGTTTCTCTAATTTAATTTATGTAAAATAAATGCTGTTGTTTTACTCTATAAACTACAGACAACATTTCTCTCAAATTCCAAATAAAAATATTTTCATTTAGAGCATTTATTTACAGAAAATGAAAAAGTTTTAAGGGTTGAGAAATTAATCTTTGGTGGAACAATCCTGGTTTTTAGGCACAGTTTTCATGTATCGTGGCATGTTCTCCTCCACCAGTCTTACACACTGCTTTTGGATAACTTTATGCCTGCACTCCTGGAGCAAAAATTCAGTTTGATAAATTGTGTCATCTTCCTCTTGATTATATTCCAGAGGTTTTTAATTTGATAAAATCAAAGAAACTCATTTTTAATCATTTTTAAATGGTCTCTTATTTTTTTCCACAGTTAAAACATACGGTATGATCAAATAAACATACTAAATATCCACTGGCCTGGTCAGAACATAAGGTTTATCAGAGCCAGAACCAGACCCAGAAATTGCACAAATTTCCTGTTTTTTAAACACAATTGCAAAGTGGGAAATGCAAAAAAATAGGTGATTTTTTTTTTCTTCAGTACATCAAAGGGTTAAATGGAGCCAAACTTGATTCTGGATTCTTGTATGGCATTTTTCCAAAAAGCCCATGTTGGCACCTTCAGTTCATGTGTATGTACACACTCCCCCAGAATCAGGCCTCGAAAATAGGCCACATCCAAACGCAAACATGTTTTGCTGTGAATGCTTCAGCCAACCACTTAAAACCTCAATGGGCATTTTGACCCTTAACTCCAGATCAAAGGCCCGCGGAGTTTATTGTCTGATCGAGCCGTCCTATAAAGCGTTAGCGATGCGGAAAGGTAGCCAAGGCCTGTGAGGAGCCTGAACTAATCCTGAAGCCAAAAGGTCTTTTTAAATCTCATGTATATGTAAATGCGGCGCGGCGTCAGTGAATGCCCGCTCCGGAGAGCTTAGCTTCAGATCAGCTGAGACAACAGAAAAGCACTCATTATTCCCTCTGTGTAACCCAATCAGGAAGCTTAGGCTTGCAGAAAATATGCCTGCCTCCCCCCCACCTCCCTCCCTCTCCTATCAAGGTGAATGGGAGCTCAGAGGGACAAGCAAAGAGCATTAAGTTTTTCGCTTAGCTCCTGTAATTAAAATGTAACTTAATAAAATCGAGTGCGCCGTTTGCTTCAGGGGGTTAATGATGGCATTCAAGGCATTAAGGGGGGCTCATTTTGAGATTTAGAAAGGCTAAGCTGAGAAAAAAGTGAAGGGTTTTTCAATGACACTTGAAAAAAAACATCGTCTGCATGCCAAGAGAGTTTCCAGGCACAGGGGTGAGGTGAAAGGTATGTAAATGCAGGACACAGGGGGTCTTATTGTAATATTTTTTCTCCGTTTTTGTTTTCAGTTCCTCTTTCAGGTCTTATAACAGAGTAATTATATCAGACAGACACATGCCCTGATCTCTTTTACTCCAGAAGACATATGGCTGCTCAAAAATGTAATCATTTAAAATGTAAAAGGAAGCAGAATTGTTTTATTTTCCTGGAACTGGTTTCATGTCTTAGTCAAAATTTTACCTGTTTTTTTTTTTTTTTACTTATTTTTGAATGTATAGACTTTTAATATATTCACACCTAAGATATCTTTTTAAAAATGGGTAGACTAGAGTGTTTATGAGATAAAAAAGCAGAAGAATATTGATGATTTGAGTTCATTACAAGGTTTATTAATTATTACTTTGATAAAATACATGGAGAAACAGCATCAGGCGGATTTATTTCTCTTGATAATCAATAATCACACCTCTAGGATACATGTAGATACTAAAAACCTGACACTCAGAGCAGCCTATGCCTATGTATTCAAAAATGTAAACTTTTTAGTCTAAATAAATAAAATAACTACTTGGTAAAAATGTGCAAGTAAAATAAAAACTACATGCGCCCACCATACCTAGCTTTAGTTTGAGTAAAGCAGGTAGTTTCACACTTTTTCTGTGAACACTTTTGAGTCATTTACTGATATTATTTGGTTTGAAACAACATATAAATATGTTTGAAGCACTAAAGGTAAATCATTTTAGAGTAAGTTTAGAGTCATGTGCCAGATTTAAGATTTCTGATATATCATTCTGCTTATTTCTGCTATTGTATTATTTCTGTTATTAATGCAGATTCTATATTGGACTATTTAATAACAGTTTTGCATGTTTTTTGGGGTCCCACAGGGCTCTATTTTAGGGTATATAAAACTGATGTTTTAATGATTAATTAGGAGAGTAATGCAGTTATGCCAAATCCAGATTAAACAAAGTATGTTCTAATAGCTAAAGCATTATAATTCTCCTTCCAGCCTCTGAATCATTTCCCAGTACCGCCATTACCCCCCTGAAAAGTACCAGTCCAGTATCTGTTTAAGCTGTTTTTAAGCTTTTATTAGTTACGGTTCACGTCTAGAAGACTTTCCAGAAGATTATTCAGATGTGCCCCAGACTGCTGACCCACGTCCACAGTTGTTCTCTCGTCTCTATTGGCCGAGGTGAAGAATGAAGTGGAGGAGGTCAGCTATAGTATGCAATGTTTTGAGCTGAAAGGCTTTAAAACGCTGCTGTGAGTCGGCCGTGCGGGTCACAATTCCCCGCTGCAGGTTTATATATCCCTGTTGTTGAGCCGCAGAAAGCTGACCCAGTGACACGGCAGTCCATCCCGGTCACTATTAAACATTTACATGCTTGTGAAACGTATTAAAACTAACCGCCAACACTCATGTTACAAGCAGAGAAGAGTCGTATTTAATACGGGACTGAAGGGCTGCCAGAGAGAGAGAGATATATAGAGAGAGTGGCAGCAGTTACAGTATAACTCACTTTAAATCTGCGGTTAAGAAAGAGAATTTGAAACTGGAGGACCGTGGTTAAATCCTTTTACTGGCTGTGCTCAGCAGATTAATCCTTAATCTGCTTCTCATTAATATATACCTGTTTACTCTTAACGGATAACATGTGAAGGCTGGTTCAGTCATTCTGCAACCTTATGCCTGGCTCACAGGATTTCCACTACAATCTTAACTGATGTTGAAAACTCTAAACATAAAGACATTTTTCACATATTTTTCTGTGACTTTTTATCGTTTTTAGCAGACGTGGGAACAAGTCACTAAGTTTCAACCAACAAGTAAAGTCTCAAGTCCTGACACAAAGGTCCCAATTCTAGTCCCAAAGTACCAAACACTCAAATCCTAGTCAATTTCGCAAATGTAGTATCATTTCAATACTACATTGCACCACAAGGATAAGATGAAACATATATATATGTATATGTGCATTACTGAGTCTGGATCTGTTTTTTTTTTTTTTTGTCTTGCCCTTCAGGAACTTTTTTTTAACCTTTTTTTATTCTAGGTGCCTGGAAGGTAAGACAAAAAAAAAAATATATATATATATATATATATATATTACAAAAAATGTTACCCTTCTGGTGCAAAAAAAAAGCTTGGTGGAACGAAAAAAATAAGATTTTTATGAGAGATTCCAAAAAAAAATCATCTGTTTCTGGTGTGCTACATATGCAGAAACAGACAAAAAAAACAAGTATGGAGCATACACTGCACATAAAAAAATTATTTTCATCTTAACTTTCAGCGCGCATAGCATGTTTTAGCTCAATAAACACGCAGGCTACAGGCTGATAATACTCACCTCTGATTGATAAAAAAAGAGCTAGCGCTGCGGTTAGTGGCTAATGCTAGTACTGCTCCAGCCTCAGTGCTGGAGAAAAAACTTCACAGAAAACTTACACTTAAAATGCTGTACTTCAGTGGAGTGCCTTTAGTGCTCTGTAATACCTGACTGGTATTATATATATATATATATATATATATATATAAGGCGCACTGATGATTTTTGGGAAAATGGAAGAAATTTAAGAGCAATTTATAGTACAAAAAATACGATAAATCTGTATGAGGTCTAAGTCATGTTTCCCTTCCGAGAATAATGCATCCACCCCACACTACTGGATACTGTGGTGTTTTAAATATTAAACATGTTGGGCAGCCCCAACTGTTATGTGAGAAGATCGGAGAACTACATATTCGATTATACTAGGGTTGAACAAAGAAACTGAAACACCTGGTTTGGACCACAATAATTTATTGTGGTGATGGACAGTTCTGGTGGAAACAGGAGAGTTGAGGTGCGCATTGAATTCTGCCGTGATTTGATCAGCTGTGGTTTTATGTTACTTTTTGGATACAATCCGGGTTAGCACCCGAACATCCCTTTCAGACAGCTTCCTCTTACAGCGTCCACAGTTAATCCTGTTGGATGTGGTTGGTCCTTCTTGGTGGTATGCTGATATTACCCTGGATACCGTGGCTCTTGATACATCACAAAGACTTGCTGTCTAGGTCACAGATGCGCCAGCAAGACGTGCACCAACATGGTATGTCACCCATAATGTTGTGGGCATTGCAATATTTTGAACACAACTGTGCTCTTACCCTGCTAATTGAACCTTCACACTCTGCTCTTACTGGTGCAATAATGTGCAATTAATGAAGATTGGTCACCAGGCTGCTCCAATTTAGCCATGAAACCTCCCACACTAAAATGACAGGTGTTTCAGTTTCATTGTCCAAACCCTGTAGATACCACACACCACAGGATCATCTGGAAAGTTCATCAGTTACCATCACTATAAAACAGGATGATTTTTGTGATTGTCTGCAAGAGAAAATCAGTCTCAAAATCTAGCTGATTATCCTGTAATGTGGACCAGGCATTAGCAACTTCCATGACTGCAGCAGGATGAGCTATCTCATTCCACACTGTGTACTTGAAAAGTTTGCTCCATTAAACTCCCGGGGGCGGACAGGACGGCTGGCGGACAGGACGCAGCACACCTTGCGTCATGGGAAATATCAGAGCGTGCTCGTTGGTGTCATTCCTGGACATTGAACATTTCCTGTGAGAGGGCCGCTAATGTGCAGTGGCATCGGGATGACTCACTGGCTAGTTTGCCATGGTGATGAGCCCCAGCTGTAGCCGCAGGCTGGCACGTTCGCTTAGATGTGAAAACACCAGAGGAGTGCCATTCCAGAACCTGCTTTAATTACATTGACCCGCCGTCGGCCCAGCCTTGTTATCTGTCTTACCTTTTTTTTTTTTTGCTAAGCTGGATGAAAATCCAGTGATACCTTAACATATTGCCTAGAACCTTGTTGGAAAAACATAATTACAGCTGAAGATTTGTTATTATAACCTCTTTCTTATGTCTGCTGGGGGAATATTATCTGTTTTCTCATCCTATAGACAACCAATCGCAGGCCAGGCCCCAGAGGGGGCATACCTTAAAAAATGTTCTATTTAAAAAAAAAAATTAATTATGACAGTAACGCAGTAATGAATAAAAAAAAAACACAGATTTAAAGTAACACATTTTACAAAACAAGATTTTATGACGACTTATGTTTTATTGTTTTATTGTTTTGCCCCATTAAAGTAATGCATCTAAAGTTTACCAGTCAAATTAACACAATTAACAAGACAAAGGGATCAAAGCAAAGCTCAGCTAAAATACTGGATGAATTACCTTAAAAATGTTCTATTTAAAAAAATATATATTAACATGTTAATTCAATCAGATTTTACTCAGTGTATCTCAGTAGATTACTAAATAGAAGTAGTAGTAATTTTGAAATAATGCTTACCTGCCAAGTATGTTGATATTAGGTTCTAATAATGTTAATAAATGGCATATAATTAAAAAAAAACACAGATTTAAAGTAACACATTTTACAACAAGATTTTATGACAACTTATGTTTTATTGTTTTGTTGTTTTGCCCCATTAAAGTAATGCATCTAAAGTTTACCAGTCAAATTAACACAATGAACAAGACAAAGGGATCAAAAGCAAAACAAGAGAAGTAAGGATTGAAAGCCCAGCTAAAATACTGGATGAATTACCTTAAAAATTTTTCTATTTTAAAAAATAGAGATCAAAGTAAATAAGGTCAAATATCTAAAACGTTGTACATGTTCTTCTTAATTAAGGCAGCAGATTTTTGTTTTTGTTTTCGTAACCCCCTTTCTCATGTCTGAAGGAGGTCCCCACTCTGTAGACACCTAAACACAGGCCAAGCACCACAGGGGCACAGAGTTGGGGGTCAATGCAACCCCAGCTGGAATACTCCTGTGTGATATCTTACCCTTCAAATTCATGATATTCATACAAATTGTACAGATTTCCTAGCCAGGCATGCTATCAGTGAGCTTTTGTTGATATTAGCCTAGCAATAATGTGTGGCTGTCAAAGGACAGATTGGAATCAATCCTTTCTTTTATTAAACTTTACTTCATTTATTTTTACTGAATCAATCCTTTCTTTTAGTAAACATTACTCAATTTATTTTTACTGAATCAATCCTTTCTATTAGTAAACTTTACTTTATTTATTTTTGCTGAATTAATCAATCAGTTTAATTCAGAATCAGTGAGCTTTTGTTGATATTAGCCTAGCAATAATGTGTGGCTGTCAAAGGACAGATTGGAATCAATCCTTTCTTTTAGTAAAATTTACTCAATTTATTTTTGCTGAATCAATCCTTTCTTTTAGTAAACTTTACTTCATTTATTTTTACTGAATCAATCCTTTCTTTTAATAAACTTTACTTAATTTCTGCATACAATATGTTTGGCATTTAGACTAAAATTTACAAATGTATTTGACAACAAACATTTACAAAGAAACACCAAGTAGTGCAAATAATTTATGTGAAATTCTTAAGTAACTAGACTGTACTAGATTATTCTTTTAGATAGTACTTAATTAAATTTAATTAAATTTACAAAGTCAAAAAAATATATTTTTTACAGTGTACTTAACACATCCATGTTGTAACCCTCTGTACCCTAATCAGAAGGGGTCAGAAAGCCAGGCTTTGTAGGTGCAGGCTAGATCTGAGGCCTGTCTCACGGTCTCCACTAATGCCACCTGGCACAAAGACAGCCGTGATGTAACCTCGGAATCTGTCCGCCTGGATTGGTCACAGACTCCAGTTCTCCAATCCTCCGTCTCCACTTCCACCTCATGCTGCGTCAGACTTTGCATATTGTATGGCTGTCTGAGACGCTGAAATGAGGGTGTTATTGCCGATGTGACAGACTGCGCTAGCTCCCACCTGCACACACGGAACAGTCCATGCCTTATTCAGTACAGGACACCAGCACATGTAGCTTTACGAAGCAGCGGGCACCAATTACGCTAACATGCACCGTTCTGTTCCGACAGCAGGAGCCGTTCACTGTAAAATAATGCAGAGGCAACAGTCCTAAGTGAATCATGTCATTGGCATTTAGGGTAATGAGGAGGTGTTTTTTCTTTTTTTTTTTTTTTTTGCATGCAAGCGAAATATCCGCATACATTTACATTCACATCACCACCCATCCTTCACTTTCAAGAGCTCGGTCATAAAACAGTGACATTCACATAAGTCAGCGCTGAGCCTTTGGCGACACTCAGCTGCACTGTAAATCAAGTATAACTGACAGGTCTGATACAGATACAGTATAACGCACTCAGTAAAATGACTATAGCCTGATCATTTCATTTCAATATCATACATGACCATGATACATGTAATTACCTACACTACACTAATTGTGTTTATACTAGAAGGAAGTGATTGTTATGGCACCTAATCCATCCAAGCGTCTCACAGAAGACAGAAGCTGTTCTATGACTTATAGGCATTTTTTTTTTATTTTAATATCCAAACAACTTTTAAAAGTAAAGGTTTTCTAAATAGTTATTTGAGCAAAAGTTATAGAAAAAACACTTTAGCTTCCATAAAAAAGCATGTTTATAATAGAGGTTAAAGAAGCCTTTTTCAATTTGTGGATTCAGATCTTTATAAATTAAAGAAAATATTGATTGGCTCAACTTAACTCAGTCAAGTCACCATTTTGCTTTTGACTCAGTTAAGATTTAATTTTTTTAAGTTTATTCAACTTAACTGTGTTAAGCAAATTTGATTTAAACAGATGCAAATAAACATAAATACAGTAAAAATGAAGAAGAATGTCTAATTTTTAGGTAAGTAAGTTTTATCCTGAGCCAAGCTGTCGAACAAAGTTTAGGTCCACATTTTTCCTGGATCCCCTCAGCCTGCATGTGTATATTTTCAGTTCCATCAGCAGCTCACCTGATTTAACATCAGTAAGATTTGATTTACCAAACCAGGTGTTGATTAATGTGATGAGAACTAGAAATAACTCTATTAAACTCAGATGAGGAGGAGAGATTAGGAGATGTTTTAAGGAAAACAGGACTGTAAAAGCACTGCTTTTTGTAAAATTGCTGTTTGGATTTATTATAATGCTACTTCAATGCCTTTTCTTTATTTAAATTCCCACAGGTGCCTAAAACATTTGCACAATATATCACAAGGCATTCTGTCTTTGTATTTTTTGTACCATATTTATGTTTATCACTATTCCAAACTTGTTGTCTGTTCATATATTCCTCAGTCTGGACCTTACTTAGTACTCTAATCTGACCATTTTTTTCAGTAAGCGAGTAATCTAACTCGTTACTAATTGGGCTTAAGTAATGTAGTTTATTTGAATATATATATATATATATATATATGTTACACCTTAGCCCATGTCTGTCTTCTGTTTCTCCCTTATTTTGTCTCTTGTGCTCCTGCCCCTCTGTTTACCTGTCATGTTTCCCAGCCATGTGCTATTGTTGTGTTTTGTACCTGTCTCCACCCTAGCTCCGCCCCAGTTAGTGTTCTCACCTGTGTCCTGTCTGTTACCCCGCCCCCTCGTCATCCAAGCCCAGGTGTTTCTCACTCTCCTCTTGTATTTAAGCCCCTCTGTTAGAATGTTCAGTGTCGAGTCTTTTGTATCCTTTGTATCTTTTGTATCCTTGCATCCTTAGTCCGTATGTATCCTTGTTGCCCGTATATATCCTAGTCTTAGTTTCTTAGTCTGAGTTTCTTAGTTTGATTTATCCTTGCCTTGTTCTTTGTAAGTTGTTTGCGTTACCCGTGTTTTGTTTACTGTTTTATTTTATCTTGTTTGTTTAATAAATAATATATTGCACTTACGTCCATCCCTCCGTCTCCCGCGTAACAATATATATACGCTGAGGACGTGTATCAGGCAAACACCCGGTCTCTGATTGAATAGACGCATCGCGTTGGACGGATTCATTTGCATAAAGTTCAGCTCGGCTCAACTTTTCATCGCATTGCATCCCCTGCTCTCGAAGCATCAGACCCATGATGCACCACACGACTGCATCTGGCGAAGGCGGCGCTTCCCATTGAAAATGAATGGGATACGTTGCTGTGCGTTGGCGCGACGGAGCACTGTAAATGCACCGTCAGAACTATTAGCTGTGGGCTAGTTCTAGCAGGAAACTCCAGCGCTCGTCACTCGTATCTCAACCAATCACCAGCTTCCACAGCTGTGCTAATAAGATCTCCCCTTACCTGCCCTTCTCTGCTTGCAGGCGCTGTTTCTCTTACCTTACTTCCTCCCCACTGCCTCCAGTTTGATCCCGGGGTTGGCTCCGCCCCTGCCTCCTACTTATGGCGGGATCTGCGAGGGTCCTGATACTACATATCTGGACTAAAAATGCCAAAGACTAACTTTACTTAAATTATCTAATACATTGTTAATTCAATCAAAATTAAAGCTGTTATTATTACATTCGTGCCTCTGGAGTCTTCCTGTTAGAACTAGCAAACACACTAACATTTTCATAAAAATGGAAATATTGAAAATGTATTTGATGAATTACATAAGTAATTACATAAGTAATTCATAAGTAATTACAAACAAAGCTACTTTATATGCACATATCATATTATATATACTCACATTTCTTATTATAAACAGTATGAACTTAAAGGGAAGAAAAAACAGTTCTTCTACTGTATGATATTTCTCAAAGAAACATCTGAAAAACCCTATTTTTAATTTTTAAGATCGTACAGTGATGAAAGCTTGAATGATGAATCTCCAGCATTATTCTGTCACAGATCATCCAAGTATTTGCAATCATCCCCAATCAACTCCAATTTCTAAAGAACAACACTATTTTCTTGTCTCCAACCCTTTAATTACACTGCATCTGTTGTTTTCTCTGTTAAATAACTTAAAAACTCCCCCGCATTCTAACTGCGGACTGGAGACCAATAGCAGTTTTGATGTCAGTCTATAAACCATCGCTGACGGGTTTAATCAAAGCTCTCCCCACAGCGATTACAATTTATTACCAAAAATGAAACACGCTATTATCTTTTATGGTGAAATAATAAATGGAGGCATCTCATTGTGAAAGCGAAGGGGTCAAGTGATCAGAGTGAGGCCAGGGTTGATTTACACTGTGGGAATACTGCCGTTAACCATGGGAGTTAATTGAAATGAGATGTGCTCTGTCCTCAGTATGTATTACACTGGGCTTCGCTGACTTGTTAAATAAATGCGATGGGTTCTTTTTTCATTCCTCTGTGGCATGCCGTCCATCTGGGACCTCTTGGGCGCATTCTGCGGTTCTGTTAGCCAAACACAGAAGGACTCCATTCAACAGCTGGCAACAGCACACACATCCACAGACACTGGAGCAAACATTTAATTCACAAAGTATGTGAAGACTCTGCTTTTGGTTTTGCTTAACTTTTGGTTTTGGTCTTACTTAGACAGTTTAGTACATGGTAATGCGACATATGTGACATTTTTCACTTTGATAACTTTAATAACTTGGTATTGCAGCGTCAGATGGTACACCAAACACGTTTAATTATTATCATCAGATATACAAAAAAAACCTAGCTTGGCATTGTGAAAAACAACAGTTAATTGTGTATAAGAGACTTTTGTTGTGGTCATGTGCCTTTTTGGCCGTCCCCAGCTGAGTTCGCCTGGCAGAAGATGAGTCTCATTATTTTTTGGAGTGTTTTTAAATATTTTCAAATTTTTACCATCAGCCAGATCTTGCAGAGAACTGACACACCCGTGAAGCTTTAAAAAAACTTCTATTCTTGCTGGTGAGAACAGTGAGGTCAGCACACCTAAAGCCCATGACTTCAGCTGCATCTGGTGAACATACACACTCACACACACACGCATGCTTGAAGAGTGAAGAAAGCCCTTCAACACACACACTAAGTGCACAGTTCCACGGTTCCTCTGTTACGTCAGTTTCCAAAGCACGATAAAAACAAACACACTGTCAACAATAGTGCAGACTCTTTGTTCTGAACGTCCCCCACCATAAAAGCTGATTTCATCAGATACAGTCTGTTCAGCTGGCAGTTTGCATGAGGGACGCGGCTTTGAAGTGCGTCCCCCTCGCTGACTGTAAAATAACACGCTACAGTGGAGGTGCTCGCAGCCAGAAAGCCACATCAATCACCTGCGTGCTTGGACCCCGAGCAACTGGCAAACCCTGACCGCCAGCGGTGGCGTGCATTCCAGACATCCCCTGCCCGCTGAGCCCGAACTGCACAAAACACCCATGTTTTCAAAATCTGATTTTCTTTCATCAGTTTATCTAGCTCATTCGGGAGATAGTATCAGATCAGCTTTTAATTTGGCATGAAAGAGGGGAAGATTTGGGTGGTGGACAACTAAACTTTTTTAACATAGATAGTGTAGATGGCAAGGCATTCTGTTTAAAAATATATATTTTTTTATTTTTTATGTACATATAAACATATTTATGTTTATTGTAATTCAAGACTTGTGGACTCATGTGTTCCTCAGTCTGTTCACATCCAAAATATCTTCCTTTCTCTTCTTTCTATTTCAGATTCGCAATCCATCTAAAGGTACACAAGTCATGAATACGTATATTAGAATCATTGTATACATTTATCTGCCACACAAAAAAAAAAAATCTTTAATTGAATTAATTAAATTGTCAGCTTTCATAGTTTATTTAATGACCTGTTCATAGAGCCTTAAGTACATCAGGACAACTAAATGTCAGATAAAATCATGATGTGCAAGTAGAAATAAAGACATTTTCAGTAGCTTGAGATTTAATTAAAGTAGACTGTGATGGTAACTCCTTTTGTCATGTGCTTTGTCTTCTTCTTGCACGTGGCTCTGTTCTCCTTGTCTCCGCCCCGGTTTCATTGTGTCTACCTGTGTTCATTTCTAACTCCATCCCCTCATTACCTGTCCCCAGGTGTTTCCTGTTTCCTGTCTCATTCCTTGTGTATACTGTATATAGCCCTTTGCGTCTGTGTTCAGTTGTCGGTTCTTGCACGTATTACACGTCTGTCAAGTTTGTGAAGCAGGGAGACGAGGAGGAAACCAAAAAAGACTAAACAGGACAAGAATGTACAAAAAACGACATTTAAGTTTTTTTGTAAATTCTTGTGCAAATGTCAATATTAACTGACCATGATTCAATTTACAAAAGCATTAAAATGGGTAAATATCCAAGGCATTAAAATATTTGAAGTATATACTCAAATATACAATATAAAAAGCCAAAACTCTGTGCCAATAGCGCACAGCGTACTCTCAACCGGAAATGAACGTCCATCTGGAGGACTGCATCGGGCGTTACAGCTAACTAAGTATACTAACTTGCTGACCCAACATTATTAAAATGAATGTATAGAGATGTGTATATACATTATATTTAGCTTTTATATACCTTGCAACTGCAATGCAACCCTAGATTATCCACATTTAGCCATTTAGTCTGTCTCTAACGGGCAGATTCAGGCTACTTACAGCTTATTAGTGTTCTGTTTGTATCTGCAACCTTGTGCAACAAGTTTACTACATCCAGCTCTCTGATCTCGTTCTGATGACAGTACTACTAGAACCTCAATGACCTCAGGTGACGAAACTCACCCAGCATCCTGTCGTTAGTGCCGTAGCCAGGAACGAAACACCTCTCGTCGTGTTTGTCTTTGGGTTGCACTGTTTGTGGTTTGCTAGCACAGCCTTCCTCCTTCCTCCTCTGATGTTGTAGAGGGATTACTAAGGGGCTCAGTGCTGTTATAGGACAGATTAGCTTGTGGCTCAGGCTGTTTTGGGGTGGATTAGCCCATCTCTCTGTGTTGTTTTGGGGGACTTTGTTGTTTCTGGGAGTTAGCCTTCTCTACCTTCTCTCGTGCTGCGAAGAGAGACCTTTTTTTTTGTTAGTGTTGGATTCAGAGAGGACGCTACAGGCTGGAGGGATACAGTGGCGAGATTATGAAGAAAAGGCCATAACGTAATGCAGTTTGGCTATAGTCCATTGGAGCACCGTGACATAATGGCTCACATCTACTGAAAAATCTTCGGAAAATCATTGGCTATTGAAATTAGATCCGATGCAAAAGCCGGTCGAATCAAAGGTGCGATCTTTCGAGACAGATTTACAGCTTTCTTTCCCACAAGCTGTTTTCCTGGGCCGAAATGAGACGATCGAGTTTCAACTTGAAAAGTCTGCTTTGGAACACGGTGGCAGAATTCTGCGTTTGCTCTCTTTCAAATCTAATCCGCGAAATAGGCTTTGGGAACCCAAAACAAACCGCTCATTGTCAACTTATGCTGCGCTGAGGACAAGTTTTCCTACTTTGGCTAATTCCTTCGCGATTAGTAAGACTTCAGATTTGTGCGTGGGAGGATTACATTAAAACAACATATGTCAGGAAAAAATGCTTCATGAGTGACAACACAAGGATCCAAGGATCGGGCTTGCCCTTTACCTATACACTCCTCACCACATCTAATAAAAAAAGCCATACGTTAATACAGCACCAGCTTTAGCATTCTATAGCGCACCTGCTTGACTAATGCTGTCTGAATAGGGAACCACCTTGAGTCAACATTTCTGTCTGTGACAACACTCATACGAGAAGATGAGACTAAAGCTTTTAACAGCTCAGACGTGGATCAAGGAGCCCATAAAACAAATCAAATTAATGCTGTTCCCACCAGACTAAAGGCTGTGGAACAATCTGTGCTTAAAGAATAATGGTTTTAATTCTCCAAATTTAGTTAAAAGCTATGTAAAACATTAATGTTGGACACAGACCACACGAACACACACACAGCAGCTCTGCAGCCACCTGTATGCTTGGTCTTGCTCTTGCCTAGTCGGAGGTCTGGAACACTGGAACACGCCGGTCTCGCTGGGAGGTGGTTCAGAGGGCAAGGGATTAGCTCAAGCTGCCCAGGCCAAACACTCCAGATCCCCACAAAAAGACCAGCTCCAGGCCCCCAGCCCTCCAGCCCTCCAGCTAATCCAGCACCAGCTGCGTACAATCCGTCTGGACCTGGCCCACAGCTCTAAGCCCTCCCTAAGAGGCTTGGAGACGTCCGACAACCTGTCAGGCTGAGGACTTAATTAAGCATGCAAAGTCAACCTGGCTAATTGAAAAGAAAAGATCTTCTCAAGTGCTGCCATAAGAGGGGCCGCATATGAGCGACAACTCCCAACCCCCCCTTCATCTTTTCATCTAGAGTTGTTTGTGCAATTGTAATCAGTGGACCGAGACATAAACAAAGAGTTGACCTACCCGTGCATGCCTAAACCCTTCCAACAGTTCACTCATAGCCAGACCGAACACTGGCAAACCCATCCCATCCAACATAATGAGAAACGACTTTGTTTTCGAGGAAATGTCTGGACTGAATGAGTGTAATTCATTTATTTTGCATGCAAATGAAAGATGATCGTTTTTTTCTAAGTGTAACTGAGCTAATATTGTATGTTCCCAATATACCTGCACTGTAAGCCCGGATAAGTTGAATTTACTTAGGAAATTGAGGAACTGAGGAAACCGGTTGCCTTAAAAAAATTAAGTAAAGGGTAATAAATACTTAAGTAAGCATAAATTAGAGCATCAAATGATTACAACTAAAGAGGAAGTTGATTAAAACCCTTTTTATTTTGGTTATACTGTAAGACCGAATAAGATGAGTTTAGTTAACTTTTTTAAGGTAGCCGGTTTGCTCAATTTTTTTTAAGTAATGGGGAATGAAAATATGAGTTAGCATAGATAAAAAAACCATCAAATTATTACAACTAAAGGGGAAGTTTATTTATTTCTATTTATTTCTAAGGTAGCCCAGGGGGAATCACTACACACTGATGGTGAGTGTCAGAAACTGTTGGACACACCCAGTATGCAAATAGTTGAGTATTGTTTAGACATATCCAATTTTATGTAAAACAGACTTAAATCATTTGAGTTCAAACAACTTCTGGGTTTACAGTGTAGATAAATGTATTGATAAAGGCATATTATTAATGTACTTTTAATATATTTTAAGTACATAAATCTGATTCTGAGTATGTTTTAAGTACAATTAAGTATATATATTTTTTCACCAGTATACTGATACTAAAAAGTTAGAGCAATGCATAGGACTCCCTTTGCTCTGAAAATAGCTTGAGTTTTTCATAGCGTGCATGCTGGAAACATTCCTTTGAGATTCTGGTCCATGTTGACATGATTGCATTACACAAATCCTGCAGATTCTTCAGGAACCCTTTTTTGCAGCGAATCTCCCGCTCTTCACATCCCAAAGGTGTTTTATTGGATTCAGATCCGGTGACTGGGAAAAGGCCCCTGAAGAGCAATGAATCCGATTGTCAGTAACAATCCTCAAATAGGCTGCGACATCCAGGCAGTGATTGGTATTAATGGGCCCAGTGTGTGCCAAGAAAACACTGAGCACTGAGATCACATTTTCCCCACATTACCTGAAGCTGCTGGCCCATATCTGCATTATTTAAGCATTTCCCTGCTGCCACATGATTGGCTGATTAAATAATAACTGCATGTTTCTCAGAAATATAGTTCATAGTTCCTTGTAAAGTGCTTGGGGACTGTATACTTACACATATTGGAACTCTTGGACAAGCTGGAAGCTTCTCACAAATTTGTATTTGTAGTAATTTAGGGAATAACCGAATTACCCCTAACTCCAGAAATGCATGAGTTTACACAATTAGAAAGTGGATAGATTGGGAAACCGGATTGTTACTTTTTTAAGGTAGCAATTTCCATATGTAATTTAACCCTGCTTGACTCACCTCTTGGTCTAGCTCTTCACCAGTGTAGGGTATGTTTTTGTATCTTGGGGAATAATCATCTGGTTTACCATGCATACAGTATGTTTTTTTCTGGATTACCAGCTTTTATAACCACCTTGACATTCAAAGTCAAGCTTAAATTAACGTGACCAGAATTATTAAACTCGGTTACCAACATGACCGGCATCACTAAGCTGTTTGACTAGCAAGACAAGGAAAACCAATGTGATAAATCTGGCTGACCAGTGTGACCAACTGTATGAATTAAATGGAAAATGCATGTATGTTGGTAAAGAGCTGGCTAACTATCTATATGACTATGTTCACATTACCAGGCTGAAGTGACTTAAATCTGATTTTTTTTGCTCATTGGCTGTGTGAACATGCCAAATCAGATTTTTTCAAATCAGATGTAAGCCACTTTTATATGTGGTCTTAAATCGGATACATATCCAATTCATGGACATGCAACATGAATGGGAACGGTCAAATTGGAATTCATGTGTCTTTTTGCTTTTACGCATTAGCATTAGCATTAGCGCTACATGCTTTTCTCTCATACCTGCAAAACAGCAAAAGCAAACCACCTGGACTTTTTCACTTCAGAGCAGCTGTTTACTGTTTCTCCAGTCCAACAGATGCTCCACATATGAGCTGCTAACTCATCTATTTCCCTTCATAAAGATACAATTTGTCTCTTAAATATGATGTTTTTTGTTGGTGGTGAAGAAGGAGATGTTTATACACGTTTCAATGTGCTCATGTGCAAAAAATCAGATCTGAGCAATGTGGCTTGTAATGTGAACGTAGCCTATTACTAGCTCTAGGAATGTTTACATTTGCATGACCAGCTTTTCAACCTCCTTAACTATCAAAAACCAGTTTAGACTATCTACTTACTGCAAAACCATCTATAAGCAAAAGCTGTTTTTTGAGTTGAAATTTTCAGTAGGGAATCGACTATTAGCACCTCATAATCCTTCACATATGAGCGCTTCAGCACTCTAACTTTCTCCTGACCTCATAAGCTAAACTTTTCCCTCTGACATTTAGCAAAAGCAGCCAAAGGCGACGGCGCTTAGCTGTGCATGAACGTGTTTGTTTGCGTAAGGTGAGTCCGTGTCAGAATTCAGTCGGCGCGGACAGGTTTTAGCGAGGCGACGCTAGCTGGCTAGCCTAGCTGAGGTAAAACAGAGCCTCTCGTGACCTCGCTTCCCCCATCCCTCTCTCCTCTCTATCAGCGCTAAGTGTTTAAGCACAACATCTCCTTTCCGCCGTAATGTGTTTAGAAATCTCACCTGCCAACCCCCCAAACCCCTCCCCCCCTCAATCAGTGTAATGTGTTTGACTGAGCTAACCCTCTTCCCCTTCCCCTGTAATTTATGTGAAACTGTCATACTGTCTAACACTCCTCACTCCATCACTGTAATGTGTTTGAGTATGCTAACGCTGTCCTGCCTTAACATAATGGAAAAATGCTAATGCTGCCCCTTTATCTTTGTTTTTTAAGCCTTACTGTTAGCATTTTGCTTTAATTACCCCTTTATGGTATGGTGTTGCCCTCAGGCAACAAAACACTGTTTCGATTTTTTACACTGTTGCCTTTACATATGTTTAAAATGTTAAGAAGTACAGTATATTTTGATAGCCTTTATTCATTTTCATTCACCTCCTAAAACAAGTTTTTTTTTTATTTGTTGCCTCAGGGCAACATTATGCAGTTAGACCAAAATTCTCAGGGCAATTATGCTAAAGCAGTGGTTCTTAGTTTTCTTGTTCTCAACAAATACAAATAGTGATATAAGGTGCACTGTTAATGTAGGTCTATTTTCTGGTCTTTTTCCATACATAAGGTGCACCAGATGGTAAGGCGCATTAAGCGACACTAGCAAAGATGCCTACATCGATGTGATTTCAAATATTTTGTCTAAGGGTGAGTTTTCAGTTAAGCTTCCCCAGAACTAAGGCTGGGTGCAGCAGCATTAGCATTAGCTGCTTAGCGGAGCACTAGCGGCACATAAATGCTGCTCGATAACGCTAGACTAAATACTCTGAGTATTCCGGTAACTTAGGGCACTATTAGCTAGCGGTTTGTCCCATATACTACAGTCCAATATACTCACCTCTGAAAGCCGAAAGAGCTAGCGCTGCGGTTAGCAGCTAATGCTAATGCTGCTGCACCTAGCCTTAGTGCTGGAGAGACTTCACTGAAAACTCACCCTTATAATGCTGTACTTCAGCGTGTACTTTTGATTTTTGGAAAAAAAATTAACGATTAAAAGCCTTACGGTCCAAAAAATACAGTAACTTTTTTGAACTACTGTTTAATGTGTGCACCATCTCAGTTCATCAGGTTTAGTTCAGGGGATTGTGGAGGACAAACACTTTTTTTCTACTGTTTACTATGTAATTTCATGTGTGTCCCTTAATTGTTTTCATGGCTTTAATATTAACTTACGATGTAAAAAATAAATGAACCCTTTCAGACCCTGCGAACATTACAATGGATATTTTGAGACCTGTTGTCCATCAGAATATACCATGAACCAGCCAATAAAAAGTTTAAAAGCAATAAAATGGCAGCATTAGAGCCAAAGTTAGGGCACAGTAAGAACTAATTTACCTTAGCTTTTATTAATGTTATGTGATTAAGAACACTTTTAATCATGTTTATTTTGCTGTTTAAGGAATGGTTTGTGAAACAAAAAGGTTAATATAAAAAAAAAGAAATTAAGTTGTTAAACACAGACTTCCAATGTACTGGATATTAAAAAATAAGCAATTTAATCTATCTATCTATCTATCTATCTATCTATCTATCTATCTATCTATCTATCTATCTATCTATCTATCTATCTATCTATCTATCTATCTATCTATCTATCTATCTATCTATCTATCCATCCATCCATCCATCCATCCATCCATCCATCTATGTGTGTGTGCATTACATACAGAAATCAGCACTCACATACTTTTTATTACTGAACATAATTCAGGTGTAAAAGCGTTAAATAAATATATAAATAAATAAAATCTTGAATGAGAAGGTGTGTCCAAAATTTTGTCTGGTACTGGAATACATCTATGTACTAATTTATAAATATATTACTTATTAATTCTATTCTAATAATTTAATTGATAAAATTAGCATTTAAAAAAAAAGTTTTTTTTTATTTTGACAGAAAACAGAATTTATCTGATCATATCAAACAATACCAATCTCTGGTTTCCAGAATAAAGATACAGTGTGTGATTTCTGGCTCCATCTGAACTTGAGTGTCCTCTGAGCTGCAGTGTAATGTGTAACCTCTCCGTGTGACGCCACGGCTGAACGGCTGCTCACAGGACTGCTGAGAGACCTTCCAGGTGGATCATCAAATTTTCCACTTCTCTACCTCTTTCAATCTCATTCTCTTTTCCCTCCGTTAGTTCTGCCATCCATAACTCTGATTTCTCTCTTCTCTTCATTCTTTATTCTCTTAACTCGGCTCATCACTCGCTCACAGCTTTCGGCTTCTCTCGTATCTCAGCCCATCTTCTCTCTCTCTTTTTCTCTCCTTTACTATAAAACACACACTGACTTGCCTCTGCCCGGCGCTCTCCGCCTCGGTTCTCTGAGGCTTGTGGGTGCAGCAGAAACACAATGATCCATGGCTGAGATGGCCGTGTTCCAGCGTGCTGCAGCTAATGGTGTGTAGCTGTTAACCTCCCGAGGGCCAAACCCATGGCAGCTATAGAGAACACCCACAGAGAAAAAAGTCACAACTGTTCCCATCACAAACTATTACTCACTTAAAACCTGGGAGTCTTTAACCCAGGTATTATTTGCATTTATTTAATATTGATCAAATTAAATAGCCTAATTACATGCAGTGGGTACAAAAAGTACTTTATTTAGACTCCTTCATATTTTTTACTCTTTGTTTCATTGCAGCCATTTGCTTGATGCAATGAAACATTTTCTTGATAGAAAAAAACTGAAATATAGATTTTTTGCAAACGTATTAAAAAAGAAAAACTGAAATATCACATGGTCATACATATTCAGACTCTTTGCTCACCCTATACTGAAAAAAGTAGATTAGTATAAGTATACCACGCTTCATTATGCTCTACTATTATGGATCCTAAGCCATTCTTCCTTTCAGATCCTCTCCCGTTCTGCCAGGTTTGATGGTGAATGTTGGTGAACAGCCATTTTCAGGGCTCTCCAGAGATGCTCAATTGGGTTACGGTCAGGGCAGGAAAACAAGTTCATAATTATAAAGTTTTTAGAGTTCAGAAATCAATATTTGGTGGAATAACCCTGGTTTTTAATCACAGTTTTCATGCATCTTGGCATCATGTTCTCCTCCACCAGTCTTACACACTGCTTTTGGATAACTTTATGCTTGGTTTGATGGCTTGTGATCATCCATCTTCTTCTTTATTATATTCCAGGTTTTCAATTAGGGAACATCAAAGAAACTCATCTTTTTTAAGTGATCTCTTATTTTTTCCAAAGCTTTTTGCTTTAAGCCTGGAGAGCTAGTGCCAAGCTAACTTTAGCAGCTTTCCTGTCTCACTGTTTTGCTGTTCTTGCTGGTAAAGCATGTTTATTCCAGTTGGTCAGCTTGGTCTAGCCTGGTCAGGTCGATGGCCAAATTTAGTTGGTAGACCAACTAAATCATTAGACTTATGTAACCTAATTTTGAGTTTGTAAATGTAATTACTTAATACTGCTTTGTTTTGGAGTTTTGGAGTTTTGGAAAATTGGTCCATTATGTAACTCTGTTTCAATTACATGTTTTTTGCCTTGTTAGAATGAGGCAATTATGTCAGTGCTATTGTGGGAAACTCTTACACATGTGCTTTTTACAGGACAAAACTGTACACAACAATAACATTTCATCAAATTCAAATGGACCATCAAAACCAGCACTACACAACACGCTAACAGCTTCTTCCCCAGAGCTGTAGCACTCCTTAACCACAGTGGACACCTCTGAGTCTCCAACCTTACACTCTGAACTGTACTGACTGCATTTACAACTCGCTCACTTGCACTTGATAGCGCTTATTTGCACAGCTGTAGAGATAGTCTTCTGTAATGTAAACAAATATCATCTGCAACGTTCTTTTTAAACAATATTTAACATAAACCTACCTTAAGAATTTTTTGGACACAATAATATTCATATGAGTACCGTTCTGTTTTTTTATTGTTTAATTTTATTTCATTTTATTTATCTCTTAGCTTCTAATGCTCTTCGGTGCTCTTTATTTCTTTAGTACTTTTAACTAAATTCTTATTCTATTTATTGTTTATTGTACCTTCTTTTGTAGTGTAATTTTGTAGTGTTTGTCTATAGTCTGTGTAAATGTTACATGTCATACATGTGTTGTTAAAACAAAGCCAAATTCCTTGTGTGTGTAACATACTTGGCGAAATAAAGTGAATCTGACTCTGATTCTGATTCTACTGGAAAATTTGAACCTGCTCTTCTTGTTTTAATGATCTGTAAAGTAAAAAAAATATTTAAAATCTAAATATACTGAATTCTCTCACTGATGTCTAAAAGTTAAATCAGTTTTGCTTCTTTTAACTGTAGCCATTTTTTGCTGTAATCTAATGCAGACACCTTAAAAGCAGGATGGCTGGAGAGTCAGAGTCTTTCTTCTTTTATAAGTGATGATTTTTTTGTGTTCAGCAGACTAAACATGGAGTCCTGATGTTATCTCAGCTGAGTGCATTCTCCTGCTCTTCACAGCCACTTGAAGGCTAATGTGGATTCCACGCTTCTCTGTGTAACAGAAAAGTCCCCTGGCACCTATTCCAGCATTAGCCAATAAAGGGGATCTGTTTTATATCAAACAGAATGCTTATGGAATCAGTTGGGATAACAAGGAGGCATGACTTAAGCAATTAACCTTTTCACCACAGAAAATTCAGGAACTTCCTCCGGGGAGCTGGACTGAATGATGCCCTGTGCAGCTGAGCACAGCCAGCAACAGATGGGCAGCTGTGTTAGACTGGACTATACTCTCAGAATACTACTGTTACGCCCAGCTGTGAGAAACAACAGTCAGCATGTAACCGGGTAAACGTGAAGTGTGTTTAAGCATAGGTTTAACCATATTTAATAATCCTAAGGTAATTGAAAGGAATAATTTTTCAATTGAATATCGTCGCTGTCCTATGAAAAACACTTATCTCCATTTTTGTCGATTTTTTGTTTACTACATAATTTTAAGTCAAACTGTCCCTTACATTCTACCAAAATTTCCTGATGAACGGACCAATAGAAATTCTTCAAAATGACCTGAAATAAACTCTTTTTACATTGACTTCCATTGAAAATGTACAAGGTTTTTTCTCTCTCCTGTAAAGTTACTGTTTTGGAGATAAGTGTTTTTCATTTGACATCGACGATATTATCTTTAGTTCAAATAATATTCCACACTCCATCAGACTGTACAACACACGATGTTCTCAGTAGACACTAGCTTACTATTTTATTACTACATGCAAAACTACTTATTTAGTATAGCTGTAATGCTTTATTGTGTGCAGTGTCCAAATTCACTAATATATTTTTTATATTTTTTCTCACCTATTTATATACTGTTTATTTGCTATTTATTCACTGTTAGTCCCTGTGCAATTATACTGGTCACAATCTACCATAATCATAACTCCTCTGACCTTATCTAGATGCATATATATATATATACAGGTGCTGGTCAACGAATTAGAATAATTTGAAATAGTGCAATCATGAAATTCTTTGAATGCATTTTTTGTGCAGAAAGCAAATCAGGTGTTCACCGCACCTGTCCTACTCGTTAGACTAATCACAGAACTAGTTACCTGGAAAAAAATTTGCTCAGCTGAGCTTTCCAAAAGGCCCATTTAGGCCATTTAACTGTGACACTGTTGTTTTATTGAATTAGAATAATGGAGAAACCGTTTCATTGAATTAGAATAAATGCTCGAATTTTTGTTTTCTGTGAAGAGTATTCCCTGTGCAGTATAAAGTCAGGGTTGAGTAGAATTTCTAAGTTGTAAAATCAATCATGGGTAAGCAGCGCGACCTCTCAACCGGAATAGTGGCTCAAATTCAAGCCCTTCGCCGACAAGGCTTGACCCAAACTAAAATTGCTGAGCAGCTCGGCATCAGCCAGTCTTCCGTCTGCATAGCTCTCAAGAAAAACTGCAGCAAGCGCACCAACTGTTCCGGCGTCCGAAAAACTTCTGCTCGCGACAACAAGCAGCTGAGAAAGATCGCAGTCAGCAACCGGTTCAAGTCCACTTCCGAGCTCACCGACTTGTGGAACAAGCAGACCGGCGCTGACGTCTCCAGATCAACCACTTACCGTCGTCTGCGCGAACTCGGCTTCAAATCTCGCGTTCCAGCAGTAAAACCGATGCTGAACAAGAAACAAATGGAGAAACGGCTGAAGTGGGCCAAAGAACACGGCGAGTGGACTGCTGAAGACTGGCAGAAAGTGGTCTTCAGTGACGAATCACGCTTCTGCATCTCCTTCGGTGACCAAGGTCCTCGTGTCTGGCGTCGTGGTGGCGAAACCTACAACCACGAGTGCGTGAAAAGATCCGTCAAGTTTCCCCAGAGCGTTATGGTCTGGGGATGCATGTCCGCTCGAGGTGTAGGGAAACTCTGCTTCCTCAAGAAGACTGTCAATGCTGCCGTATATCAAGATGTTCTGGAAACGTTCCTGATTCCGACTGTTGAGGAACAGTTCGGCGAAGAAGACTTCATATTTCAACAGGATCTAGCACCGGCTCATGCGGCAAAGTCGACCAAAGATTGGTTCACTAAAAAACAGCTTGAAGTTTTGGCATGGCCGGCCAACTCGCCTGACCTCAATGTCATTGAAAACCTTTGGGCCATCGTCAAGCAGAAAATTTTGCGACAGAAAGCCTACTACGCTGGACCAACTGAAGCAGAACATCGCCACTGCCTGGGAAGCTGTGAGTGCGGAAACTTGCGACAAGCTGGTCAAATCGATGCCGCGGAGACTTCAGGCAGTCATACAAGCCAAGGGGGCAGCCACAAAATACTGAGAAAGTGATGACTGTAATTATAATAAAAATTATTCTAATTCAATTAAACGGTTTCTCCATTATTCTAATTCAATAAAACAACAGTGTCACAGTTAAATGGCCTAAATGGGCCTTTTGGAAAGCTCAGCTGAGCAATGTTTTTTACAGGTAACGAGTTCTGTGATTAGTCTAACGAGTAGGACAGGTGCGGTGAACACCTGATTTGCTTTCTGCACAAAAAATGCATTCAAAGAATTTCATGATTGCACTATTTCAAATTATTCTAATTCGTTGACCAGCACCTGTATATATATATTGTTTATTCTGTAAACTTTTGTGTATATAGATTTATTATTATTTGTTTGTATTATTTCCTGACTTATTTCTCTGTGCTTTCCTCTGTGCTGCTGTAACATTGCAAATTTCCCCCTTGTGGGAGGGATTAATAAAGGATTATTTTATATTTAGTGTAGGTTTTACCCCAAACAAATTATGGCTTACTTGGAGATAATTCACAATTCACAAAAACAAAGGTGAATATAAATAAAATGAAGAAGAAATATACAAATAAAACAGAATTGGCTTTAGTTTTTTGTGTAAATTTGATATTTTGTCCCGTTTGAAGCCTTATTGTCACTTTTACTATACTATACTATACTATACTATACTAATATAACATATCTAATATATATACTGTATAATCGAATCATATTGTAGCCTCAACATGGGCGGAGTAATGAGGCCAGACCATAGTCCCATTAAGTAACTTTATTTAAAACAGGAAAGAGCATAAATGATCACCAAAGAGCACCAAAGTCCCACCAGTGGAGACCCTTATCCACCCTCTAACAAAAAACAAAAACAAAATTGTGAATAACCCTCCAATTGTGGAACCACCATAACTAAATAAACAAATACAAATAAACCCACAAACACTCATAACCCCCCCCCCCCCAAATGACCCCAAAAGAAGAAAAACAATGACCACCAAGTGTGATGGGAACTCCATAAAACACCCTAAGCATCCCCTCATAATACTCTGCCACAATAAATGAACATACATAATTTAATCACATTAAATTATCACATACAAATTAATCACATAAAATTATTTTGTTTCATTAACACATTTATTATACAAAATAAGCCAAGCAGAAAATGTTTCAACGTTCTAAAAATGATTTAAAATATTTTATATATTCTTGTAGTTTTACATTGTAAAAAAAAGTCATGATTGACTGCAGCATAACAGCTATAAAAATATATACTTTTAATTCTATTAAATTAAAACCAGATCTGCAAAAGTGAGATGAACCTTTAATCTGGTTAATAATATTTGCATCAAGATAAGATAACTTTAAGCCTTTAGGTTATTGTAATAGTTACAAAAAAATTGTTATTTGCACCGAAAATATTTATTCTATTGAATGGCTTTAAAAGGTTGGTTAAAAGCATTATTAAAGCATTATTACGTATGAGTAAGCTCGTATACCTAATCCATATGGGATATGTTTGAGCCCACATTCTTACATTGTATAAAAACAAGTGTGTGTGTGTGTGTGTGTGTGTGTGTGTGTGTGTGAGCGGAGGAAGCCGGTGTGGTCCTGAGAGTGTGTGGAGAGACCCAGCGAGGAGGGCCTGACATTAATAAAGCCCAAATCAGCCGGCGCTCAAATAAACACTCCATTGTTCTTTGATGTTGGGTTCGTGGGCTCGCAGACGGCAAGCCATACATCACACTCAGCCACACACACAGGGGCCGCGGCTCGGCTCTACCCCCCAGCGCCCTGACAGAACCCTATACCGCCTTCCAACAGGCCAAAAAAATCACCTTTCCAGAAGATTAAGCCACGGGTTAATAATGGCCGGCTGTGTTTGAATGAAGTCTACAAGAGGAGCTGTGGAACAGCCCTAACACACACTCACACTCATATACACTCACACTTACACACACATATACACACACACACACACCCTAGACCTGACTCACCAGGGAGAGAAAGAGAGAGCAGCATTGTTAGAGCTGCACAGTAAGAGAGATAGAGAGAGAGAGAGAGAGAGAGAGAGAGAGAGAGAGAGAGAGAGGGGTATGGTGGGGTGAGTAAGCGATCCTCTTGGCCTAAGTGATAGAGATGATATTTCTAAGCAGCAGGCACCACAACTTATGAATTTTCCAGCAGAGCACAAGGCCAGATCTGGATGGGATGCTGGGGCCTGGCTAGAACCAGAGCTCAGTAGTACTTTATGCAGCTATTTCATGCAAGAAATATATTCCTAGCCATCTGGTTTTCCAAAGAAGGCTCATTTGTCTGTTCTTATTTAGCTTTGCATGCCTGAACTATATCCCCTCCTGTTTTAGAGTAATTGCTCATTGTCCTCTGCTTGGCACACCTCTACCATGACCAGATCATAACCATTTACAGGCAGAACAGAAGAACTGATCATTTTCTCAAGAAACTGTGCATTGGTTTAGATGATTTACTTGTTTTGGCTGAATGTCAATGTGCAGCAATCAGCCATACTGTATATAAAAAGTACCCTAAATAAAATGAATTAAAAAACTGCCAGTAAGTGTTCTTTGTTCCAAAGATAAACCATATTTAATTCCCCTCTACACACTAAGAAAAGTAAGTACAGATTTGTACTTTAAAGAGTACAAAGCTTGTTGCTGGGGCTGTACCTTATATTGAGGTACAAAAAGTACCTTTCAGTGAAAGTCCTTTTTTGTACCCATGGTTTTTGTGCCAATAAAGATTATAAAGATTATAAACATTATCATCAACTGAATATGGCTCAAAAACTTGATGATCCAAAATTGTCTGGCTTTCAAATAAAAACTGTGCAATTAAAATATATATTATTTATTAGTGCAGTGATACAGAATAAACAAAATCTGTACTTATTGCTGTTAGAAATTACTTTATACTTCAGAGGGAACAAATCTGACCCTGTAAAGACCAGTATTGTACCTTTGAGGGTACAATTATGAAGAGTGTACCTCTGAGTACAAAAAAGTACTCATATCATACCTCTGTTTTTAGAGTGTAAAAACCTAAATTACCTAAATTACTCAAATAAAAAAAATCCAAGTGAATATAACTTTAATAAACCACGTCACTTTTGAAAAGGATATGTTTAATATTTTAGATTCTTCTTATATAGCACCTCTTGCTTGGCTGGATTTTCTCAGTCAGCTTTATGAGGTAGAGTCACCTGGAATTCTTTCAGGCTTTCAGTTAACAGCTGTGCTGAACTCGTTAAGAGTTAATTACTTGAATTTCTTGTCTCTTAATGTTAATGTTTGAGAGCATCAGTTGTAAAGTTGTGAAAAGGTAGAGTTACATGTATACAGTGAATAACTTTTATTTAATTAATGTTCTAATCCATTTCATAAATGATTCCATGTAAAGAAATGCGAACGTGTCTCCTCAAGTGCAGTCGCAAAGACCATCAAAAATGTTGTGATGAAACTGGCTCTCATCAGGACTGCCCTAGGAAAGAAAGACCAAGATTTATCTTTGTTGTATATGATAAGTTCAGAGTTCAGAGTTACCAGTCTCAGAAACTGCAAGTTAACAGCTCCCCACATAAGAGCACTTAAATGCTTCACATATTATTTAGTATAAATAATAGTATATAGTATTTTAGTATTAAAAACACGTTTAGGTTTTCTACATAATTCTATGTGTTCTATGTGTTCCTTCATAGTCTGGATCACTTCAGTATTACTTTTTAATGTAGAAAATAAAATGATAAAAACATTGAAAGAAAAGGTGTGTACAAATTTTTGACTCGTACTGTATATTTAGCTTTCAATGGAACATTTAAATGCATTCAAAATGCTGCGCAGTCCAAAACTATGCGTAATCCCAGTGTAGGAAACTTCCCCTATGTGTTAAAAGCAGTTCTTTATTCTTATGCAGTATTCATATTATGATAATAACCAGACAGTAGGAAAGTGCAGATTCCCTGTTTTTAATGGAGCGGTGATGGAAAATTCTGCCACCATCAGTGGCAATAGCAGCGCAGCACTGCGGTCAGCAGAACAATCCGTGAAGAGTTAAATTATCCCAACTACTGCCATCAACCACTGTGAAGAAATACAGTAAAAGAAATTCCAGGAAAATCCAGTGGTATAGATCAAAATGTAACTTTAAATTGAACAAAAACACACTATTAGAAATATTTTAATTAAAACCTTTAGGATAAAATAGTGGGAAACACGTCACTCCTTGTGTGAGTGTTTTTAGGCTTTTAGGTGGGGCTACCTATAATAAAACCTATAGAAAAAAGCATAAAACAATTCAATTCAATTTTATTTATATAGCACTTTTTACAACAGAAGTTGTCACAAATACAAGTACAGAGAGATAAGAGATAATGTGGAGCTATAGCTATAACTGTCAGGTGTATTTGCACTGCCAGTAAGTTGTAAATATGTTATAGGTATTTTGTCAGAGCACTTATGTTAAAGGAGAACTCCGGTGGAAAATGGACTTTGGGTGTAGTAAAACATGATAAAACGTACTTACCTTTGATGAATAGAACACCTCCACCCTCCCACAGCTTTTAGAGATTCAGAAAGCTCTGAATCTGAGCTCTTCAAAGAGCACTTACTCTCCTAACACCTCTAACTAACTACCTTCTACTACCAGATCAGGAGAATCTCTCACTATCTTTAATAAACTCCTGAAGACAGAGCTCTTCAAAGAGCACTTACTCTCCTAACACCTCTAACACACTAACTACTTCTAACCTCATTTCCTTCTTCCCCTCCTTCACTCCTCTATCCCATTATTTCCCTTTGATCTCCTTTAGGCCCTATATAAAGATGTTTACCTTTAACTTCTATTACTTTTGTACTTCACTATTGTAGCGTCTGCCAAATGTAATGTTTTTAATAAGCTTCTTGTGCACTTTTTAGGTTTAAGTGTCAGAGCTCTTCGGATTCTACCAAGGAGGTGTGGAGCTACTTTGAGCTGGATAACGGTGGAAAATTATGCCCCATGTCACCCAGTCTGAAGGGTGTTTGGGTGTTCTCCTTTAATACTTAGTAATAAATCATCATAATGAATATTTAACAAGTTGTGTATAGCCTAGCATTAGGAAATGCATTTCAATATAGATATTAGTTAGTATAGATATTTAATCCCCCTCATAAATAAATACAGGACATTGTTTAGCTTTCTATTTTCTTCATTGTCTACAAAACACAGGCCAGGGATCACTTATCTCACCTTCTCCAGTGTGTTTGAATGAGTGATGCTGTAGCTTTAGCTGCTGGAGTATTCCTGCACAAACTGTCCTCTCCACAACATCCTTTAAACTGCTGTATTTGAACAGGGGTCACCGGTTCACCCCAAAGCCCCCTAATGGATGCAGGGCAAAAGAGTGAGGGTCAGAGTGTCATGTTTGCTGTGCCTGGGGCAAATCACAACATGCCAGGGCAACGGTACAGAGACAGAGCGAGCTGAAAGAGACGGCGTACGGACGAGCCACCTCTTATCAACATGAGAGAACGAGAGAGAGAGAGAAAGAGGGACAGACAGACAGAGACAGAAAAGAGAGGAATACTGAGATACTCACAGAGACACATTTAGACATTTAGAGGGGAAACAAAGTTACATTCTGAAGTTTGAAGAACAATCTCAAAGACACTGATGGACGGGACAGGACAAACACAGCCTAACAAAGAGAGAAAGACAGAGAGAGAGACAGCATGGGGCCGTATGTGGGCAGGCTGGTTCTTATCAGTGTGTGTGTTTGGGGGAGGTGGTTGGGAGAAGACAATAAGCTGCTGACAGACAGTCCTGATTGGTGTCCTCTATCAATCACTGAGGGCCATCAGTCAGTGTGCTGATGCTGATTTGATGCAATAACAAGCCTACAGGTCTTCAAATCCTCACCCACGCCTTCATGGCCTTAAAAAATAAAAAGCATTTCAAGCAGATCAATACCCATGACTGGTGCCGATGAAGTTCATGAATAAAAAGATGTATGTGTTTCTTCTGCTACTGTAAAATCATACAAGCCTGCAGGGAGTAACTGTCAGGTGCAGGAACAGGGAGAGGACGCAGAGGCGGACGCAAGTGCGAGTTACATTTATTAACATACATAAAAGAAAAACAAGAAACAGATCAGAGAAAACACGGGGATCACGAAACCTGACTGACGTCAACAACGCACAATCACGGACGAAGGTAACCAGTAGAGGGGGACTATTTATACCAACGGACACAGACTAGAAACAGGAAACACCGAGAGGGCGGAGCTACAAAACAGGTAGGCCACAGGGGAGGAGACACAGGATAAACACAAGGAGAGTAAATAAACAAACGAAATACATGAAATCGTGACAGAAGCCACTCCTTAATGCGCAGCTCCCGAGGCGCATAAAACCAAACCCCGGGAGCCGGCAGAAGAGAGAGGCCTGAAAAAAAAAAAACGGACGGGACCGGGGACAGCGCAAGAGACTGGACTAATGACAGGACAAAAGACTTGACAGGAGATTTGACATGGGAACCGGGACCAATACATTAACAGGAATAGATATAAACACGGTGACTGGAATGGGCACAATAACATGACTTGACAGGGGTACAGGAATACTAACAGTAACAGGAACTAACACTGGAATGCACATAGGAACAACAAACAACATGGAGGGAAGGCTAGGACTGGCAAAAGTTTTAGCAGTTTGTGGGGCCATCCTAGGCAATGTCCTGGGTAGTTCAAATGGTCTGTGAAATAGTCCATGAGCGCGCGCAGCGCACGCACCCGCCGATGCGGAAAAAACCGAGCCGCCGGATTTCGCCGGGCCGAGAGCCGCTGAGCTGCCGTGAACGGCCGGGGCGAGAGCCGCTGAGCTGCCGGGGCGAGAGCCGCTAAGCCGCCGGGGTCCGCCGGGGCGAGAGCCGCTGAGCTGCCGGGGCGAGAGCCGCTGAGCTGCCGGGGTCCGCCGGGGCGAGAGCCGCTGAGCTGCCGGGGCGAGAGCCGCTGAGCTGCCGGAGTCCGCCGGGGCGAGAGCCGCTGAGCTGCCGGGGTCCGCCGGGGCGAGAGCCGCTGAGCTGCCGGAGTCCGCCGGGGCGAGAGCCGCTGAGCTGCCGGGGTCCGCCGGGGCGAGAGCCGCTGAGCTGCCGGAGTCCGCCGGGGCGAGAGCCGCTGAGCTGCCGGGGTCCGCCGGGGCGAGAGCCGCTGGTACAGGGCCGGCCGGTGCAGGTAGAGCCGGAACGTGCGGTCCTCTTCGCCTCCTCCGGCCACGGTTGGTAGAGGCTTCTAAAGAGGGGCACCCCACCTGCAAGCTGGAGGAGAGAGGGATCCGCCGGATCGCTAACCTGGAACCCAGGAAAGAGTTATTCGCTGCATCCATATTTTGGTCCGTGATTCTGTCAGGTGCAGGAACAGGGAGAGGACGCAGAGGCGGACGCAAGTGCGAGTTACATTTATTAACATACATAAAAGAAAAACAAGAAACAGATCAGAGAAAACACGGGGATCACGAAACCTGACTGACGTCAACAACGCACAATCACGGACGAAGGTAACCAGTAGAGGGGGACTATTTATACCAACGGACACAGACTAGAAACAGGAAACACCGAGAGGGCGGAGCTACAAAACAGGTAGGCCACAGGGGAGGAGACACAGGATAAACACAAGGAGAGTAAATAAACAAACGAAATACATGAAATCGTGACAGTAACTAGAGTAAATAGTGGCAAAACATTAATATACTGCTCTGGAAAAAAAGAGATCACTTAAAAATTATGAGTTTCTTTTATTATCCCAAATTGAAAACCTCTATAATATAATCAAGAGAAAGATGGACGATCCCAAGCCATCAAACCAAACTGAACTGCTTGAATTTTTGCACCAGGAGTGGCAAAAAGTTATCCAAAAGCAGTGTGTAAGACTGGTGGAGTAGAACATATGATTCCAAGATGCATGAAAACTGGGATTAAAAACCAGGGTTATTCCAACAAATATTGATTTCTGAGCTCTTAAAACTTTACGTACATGAACATTTTCTGCAAATAAATGCTCTAAATGACCTTTTTTTAAATTTAGAATTTGGGAGAAATGTTGTCCATAGTTTAATGAATAAAACAATGTTCATTTTACTCAAACATATACTGTAAAAAAAAGTGATTCCCTATAGAAACTGAGCAAATGTGAACAATCTTATTAAAGTGTAAAAAATCATGACCTAATGTGAAAGATGAATCGTCTCAAAAATAGTACAGACTTTTATCCCAACTCCTATGTTGTATATACAATCATTTTTTAAAGGGAGTTTTTGCGGTTGCTAGATTGGCTTTCTGGTGGTGTCATGTGATTGTGAACGGGTGTGATGTCAGTGTGTGGTGGGTTCTTGGTAGTGTAGTCTGGAGAGGGAGGGAGAGACAGAATTGTGGTTACAAATGTTTTTCGTTCTACAAACATTATTTTTTTAAAATATTGGTATGATCCATATTTCTGGTCTATGCCAATGTGTAAAACATAGTGATAGATTAAAAAAGTTTTAAAAAGAGTTGGGATTCCTGAAGAACAGTTGGGTACCATTGCATTGGTGAATTAAAAGAACTTCTTGGGGAATCTAATGCGTCATGTACTTATTTTTTCCATGCAAAATTCCATTGAATTTTATCTTATTTCTTTCCAATTCAGATGTCCATCTACCTAATCCCTGTAATCATGCTCTCTCTCTGACTCTGGCTACTAATGACAAAGAAGCATAACCAGGATTAAAACTCTAGAAAGAGCCCTCTGAAAGAACCATTGTAACTGTTTAACTCAAGCTTTCTGATTATCTCCAGGGATTTTAGTTGTGCTCTCTCTTTGACTCTGGCTACTGATGGAGAAGAAGCATAACCAGGATTAGAACTCCAGAAAGAGACCTCTGAAAGAACAACTGTAACTGTTTAACTCAGGCTTTTCTATTCTCCAGGGATTTTAACTGTGCTAGAGAGACAGTGTGTAATTCTTGTGTAATTTTTAATAATTTAAATCAGATCTATAATGAATCTATAATGTGTTTAAAAAACACTTCCTTCTCGTTTGACCCACAGACCTGGGTTCAGTGCGTTTGCAGAAAATTGAGGTTTTGAGCAGAGCACAGTTCAATATTACACTGTTAAGGGCTCTATCTTCTATCATGAACATCCTCTAATATCCTAAAGCTATGGAGAAGCCTTTAGTTTCTGCTGACTGAGGATCTTCTGCAGCGTCTAATCAGTTACAGTGTGTTAACAGCAGTGTGTGTCCATCAGGGTGTATTGATGGCTTCTGTGCGTGACTGAACTCCAATGCTTCAGTCGTTTCATTAAAACCCAGACACATACCGGCAGAGCTCGCACGTCGATCAGAACCGACCCGACATTGACCCAAACTCCAGTATCTGCTGCTGCTAATCCACCGGCGACATCGACATCCATTCATTCTGGCTTAAATGGATTGAAAAGTGCAAGTGTGACACTTTACCCACAGGGCTTTGTATGTGTACTGACCAATATATACAGAATGAACTCTCTGCCCTGTTCTCTGTGCTCTGTTTCATCAGTCTGAGATTTCATAGTGTTACCAAAAACAGGGAAGAACGTCTAATTTAGGGGTTCTTTGGGGTTCAATTTTGGGGAATCCATCATGTTAGATTTGAGGGATGTTGTTTAATGAGGCCCTTTTAGACAGCTGTACATGTGCATTTGATCATAACACATAGTACACTGTGTTCCAAATTATTATGCAAAAAGTGTTTAGGAGTGATAAGGTAATATTTTTTTTGTTTGTCAGTTAAACTCATTGATGGTGATGTGTGTCAGGGCTCTTTATATCACTGAAAGCAATTGCAGATACCTGTGCTAATAAGTTTGGCAGGCGTGTCCAATTAAAGGCAAGACTACTTAAGAAGGCTGTCCCACATTATTAAGCAGCCTACATTTTAAGCCAAAATAGGAAAGTGTCGGCTGCTGGGAAGCAACAAATTGTGGAGTGTTTAGGTCAAGGCATAACTACAATCAACATTGCCAAGACACTTTATCATGATCATCGCACAATCCAAAAGTATGTAGCTGATTCAGAGGACACACGTGTGCATGCTGATAAGGAAAAATTGAGGACTCTTTCCAACAGGGAATTACGTCAGGTTAAAATAGCAGCTGCAAAAATGCCTTGTCATAGCAGCAGACAAGTTTTTGAAGCTGCTGGTGCCTCCAACGTCCCCCGAACAACAAGTTGCAGGGTCCTTCAGAGGTTTGCAGCTGTGCCTAAGCCATACTGTCGACCTCCTCTATTCACTGCACACAAGCAGAAATGGCTCCAGTGGGCCAAACAATACATGAAGACTGACTTCAAAACTGTTTTGTTCACCAATGAGTGCCGTGCAACGATCGATGGTCCTGATGGATGGAGTGGTGGATGGCTGGTTGATGGACACCCCATGCAAACAAGGCTACGGAGGAGGTGGAGTAATGTTTTGGGCTGGAATCGTGAGGAGAGAGATTGTCGGCCCCTTTAGGATCCCTGAAGGGGTAAAGATGACCTCCATAATGTATGTGGAGTTTCTCAAACAGCACTTCCTGCCATGGTTCAAGAAGAAGAACCGTGCATTCCACAGCAAGATCATTTTCATGCATGAAAATGCACCGTCTCATGCTGCAAAGAACACATCTGCATCTCTGGCTGCTATAGGCATAAAAAGGGACAAACTTATGGTGTGGCCCCCATGCTCCCCTGACCACAACCCCATTGAGAACCTCTGAAGCATCATCAAAAGGAGTGTCTATGATGGAGGGAGGCAGTTCACTTGTAAGCAACAGCTCTGGGAGGGTATTCTGTCCTCATGCAAGACAATTGAAGCAGATACCATGCAAAACCTGACAAATTCAATGAACGAGAAAATTCAGAAGATCCTTTCGAACAAGGGGTCCTATGTGCAAATGTAACATCAACTAGAATAAAGTTTTGAATGGAAAACTGTTTGATTTCAGTTTGTAATAACCTGCTAATGCTTATAATTTCATAAATGACCAATTTTTGTTCTTTATAAAAATGAAAAGGTTGAAAACTTATGCTGTGCATAATAATTTGGAACATGCATTTTGAGTGCAATTTGAGTGTTTTATTTATTTTTTAATTATACTGTTATCATTGGCAGTTTGTTCAAAAATCTTTCAATTGTACTATAATAGTTGATGACTGGAAAATTACAATAACTGCAATTCATATAGGTAATTTTGGTAAATCTGAGAAAATATTATTTGCATAATAATTTGGAACACAGTGTATACAGAACTAGCAAAGACATTTAGTTTATAAATAGTTAAACATACTTAAAAATATTTTAATATCACAAGTTTAATACTGATTGATGGAAAACACAAAGCAATATCAGTATCTAGAAAGATCTGAGGTTTGACAGTAGAAATGAGGGTGCAATCATTACTTTGCCATTTTTTTAACTCACTGTTATCATTTCTATCTGTTGTTATATATTTATTAACTGCTTATTAATGAGTTTTAAAGTATTTGCAGCCTAATTAGTAATCATTATTATTATTAATGAGGAGACCAGCCACTGACTGAAATATAAATAGGAGTTCTTGCAATGTTAATGCTCAACTAAACATATTTTTATGAAGAAAGCAACACCTTCAACAAAAAAAGGCCAATCAGCTTCCTGGATGTGGAGAATGTGGAGAAGCCTCCCCCAAATTTGCCATTCCAACTTACTTGCCTTTAAGGACTTGCCTTAGACAGTACAGCTGTCTAAAAGGGCCTCATTAAACAACATCCCTCAAATCTAACATGATGGATTCCCCAAAATTGAACCCCAAAGACTTTGATTTAACTTCTGGAAAAAAAAAACTACCAGGATGACAATTTTATTCATTTACTCTCATCTTGTTTTTTGCTCACTCTCTTTTTCACTCTCTCACTTCTTAAGACATCTTCATCTGTCTCTTTGCAGTGAAAAGTCAATGACAGAGATGCCACTCTTCCTAATTCAGACCACTGAACCATTAAATTGATTCTGAAGATGTTATTTTGTAGTAAAATGGCTACAGAACGATCTTTTAATAATTCATACTACACTGACTGCCTGATGATTAAATTAGACACATTTTACGTTTTAAATGAGCATGTCTCAGATTTGAGAGAAAATGCCCTCATATCACACTATAGGCCAACTATAGAGAACCAGTGCTTTTGCACTGAATGAATATGAATGAAAAGTTAATTTATTTCAAATTTATTTCATTTCAAAATGTGAAACTCTTATATTATATAGGTGTATTAAACACAGAGTGATCTATTTAAAGCATTTATTTCTTTTATCGTTGATGATTATGGCTTACAGATGATTACGGTCTCAGAAAATTAAAATATTATATAAGATCAATTGGTACTTTTGGCAGTGTGAGCAGTGTGCCAAGTCCTGCTGAAAAATTAAATCTTTAACAGTTGTCTCACCTCTTTTCTGTCTGTTATTTGTCCAGGCTCTGTTTTGTTTTGTTCCTCATGTGCTCTTTAAGCACATGGCCCTTTTTTGTTGCTGTCTTGTCTTCGCCCTAGCCCTGCCCTAGTCACACCCTGTCATCAGTGTTCTTAGCTGTGTAGTTTGTTACCCCACCCCCTCGTTATCTTCCCCAGGTGTTCCTTGTCTATGTCTGTGTATACAATATATACCACATGTTTTCTTTTGTTTTGTTTTCCTCTGTTGCGCTTTTTTGACCCACAGTTGTGCTTTGTTTTATCCTTCCCTATTACTGGTTCTGTACAGTTTTGTTATCTAAAATGTTTTGATATGGTAGTGATTAGGATTGCCACAAAACCAGCAATTTGATTTAGATAACAATACCTCAAAGAATGTCAAATTATATGAGAGAAAAATATAATAAAAATCACAATTACGAACATAAAGAAAGTAATTAAGCTGGACAGTATTGAAAGTTACGCTGCAGTATTAAGTTGCTTCACTTCTTTAAGTACATGTACAGTATTAAAAAAAGTTTGGGTCTGTGTGCAGCAAAATAACAGCAATGATAAAGTGGCCTATTGTGCTTTGTAGACCGTTTGTGTGTTTCTGCCATTTGTAGGCTACAGTAACAATGAGGCCAACCTTTAGAAATGCCCTTCTGAAATATAATTGGGTAAAAAAAAAAAAAAACATTGGCTGTAGTTTAAATGCTGTATTATTTATTTAATTTATTATTCTTTGTATTAAACATATTACATTTTTATGTGTAAACTATGTGTTTTACTATCTGTTTTCCTTCTTTCTCCTCTGTGTACTCGCCCAGGATTTATGTATGCCATCTCACTCTCACTCTCACAGTGGTGAGACACACACACACACACACACACACACACACGCTCACACACACATACACACACACACACACTGCTCCCAGCAGGGCTCGAGGGAGCGGCTGAAAACAGACAGGACCAATTTTCTGCTAATTGGGGCTCCGGAAATTGCTCCTCATTTTAATTTACTGCCACACAGCCGAGGAGACATGTGATCTACCCCAAACCCCACCCCACCCCACCCCCACCAAACCTCCTGTACTGCAGGTGTGAGGGTGAAAGAGAGAGTGAGACACACACAGAGAAAGAGAAAGAGAGAGAGAGAGAGAGAGAGAGAGAGAATAAGAGAAAGCTACTCTATCCACCGCCTTCTCTCACAGGTGCTGGAGGTCAGGCCTCTGGACATTAATATGCCTTAAATACAACATGAACCCGAGCCGAGGGCAGACGCACAGGGGATAAAACAAGAGCCCTCTGACTCCCATCTCGCTTTTTCATCACCCGACTCCAGCTAATTCAATTGATTTCATATTTTTCTCCAAACCCCACGAGACCAACTCTTCCCCCATTTATAACAACTGTCACAATATTTTAAAGAGCACAAGATACCCCCGCGTGTTTGACGAGGAACACATTGAGATGTAGCGTATTTATCCAGTTGTCACCGAGCACCGTTCATCACCGCTAAACATGGACTCAGATGGCCGGTATGTGATGGCTATCGGCTCCTGACCTGTACAGTCTGGGTTAATGGTGATAGAATCTGTCTCAGCTCTGAAACAATAACATCTCTAAGCGGATTATACTATTAGACACGACCCGAGACCTCTTTAGGGAAACGTTCTGCTTCCTGATTCTCAGATAAAGAAGGAAAGCGTGGAAATCTCTCATCTAAGTGGTATGTTTTTCTGTATTACTGACAGATTACTTTAGACAATAGTTTAATCCTTAAACTGCACTTATTACTGGCAATTGTATAAAATTTAACCTAATTTCTTCTTGAAAGTCTTTTAAACATTGTAGTCTGTAAAAAATGTCAAAGTCAAAGTCAAAGTGGTTTTTATTGTCATTTCAGCTATATACAGAGTACACAGTGAAACGAAACAACGTTCCTCCGGGGACCATGGTGCACATAAACACAGTGTAGACAGAACAAAAGTGCAACAGTACAAAAGTGCAGACAGACAATACAACACAATGTGTGCCAATTATGCAGTGTGCAAAAAAGACCAGTGAGGTAGTAATTACCTCTATTACACAGTGTGCAATAGAGTCCAGTGAGGTAGTAGGGTTTTTTAGTGCTTTCCATTTTCTGGGGTAAGTGGGGTAAGAGTGACAATGTGTGAAGAAAAACCATCAGTTCAGTCTCTGCAGTTGAGGAGTCTGATGGCTTGGGGGTAGAAGCTGTTGCAGAATCTGGTCGCAGAATGTTGATCTTTACTAGTGAAAGAGAAAGAAGATATTCATAATGTAATGTTTAAACCAGAATCCTTAATTACAGAATATGCATAAATAACATAGTAAATATAATTGATTGTTATTCACTGATAAGGAAATATACAAAGATGCCAGTACAGCTCTGTTTTTATTCTATAAACTACGGACAACATTTCTCCCAAATTCCAAATAAAAATATTGTTATTTGAGGTCTGAGCTTTCAGACCTCAAATAAAGCAAAGAAAACAAGTTCATATTAATAAAGTTTAGATATATATAAGAGTTCAGAAATCAATATTTGGTGGAATAACCCTGTTTTTAATCACAGTTTTTATGCATCTTAGCATCATGTTCTCCTCCACCAGTTTTACACACTGCTTTTGGATAACTTTATGCCTGCACTCCTGATGCAAACATTTAAGCAGTTCAGTTTGGTTTGATGGCTTGTGATCATCCATCTTCGTCTTGATTATATTCCACAGGTTTTTTAATTTGGTAAAATTAAAGAAACTCAAACTCATTTTTAAAGGAATGACAGGCAGGGTCGATAATAAAATGGCAGCATAAACAAACCATATACCAAAAGGCGAAGTCAAGCAGTCCAGGGTCAAACACGATAAATGCAAATCAGAGGAAAGTCTAAAGCGAGGTGAATGAACAAAAAAGACTCAATAATAAGGCTATCGATAGAAGAGGCAAGGCAAAAGGATAGTCAAAGAAGCGCTTTGCGTGATGGAAGCGCTTTTGTGCTCAGAAAAACTAAAAAAAGAAGAGGAAGAAAAGAGGACATCACGGGCTTTGTGTAACTTACTCCAGAGAGAACTTGAGGTAAAGATGCAGCTACTTTAGCTATAGGTTTCAGTGCCTGTAAACAGAATAAAGGAATAAACAGATTAAAAAAATAAAGAATAAACAGAATAAAGGCAGGGGTATTGTTACCACAGCTCAACAAACCTTTGTTCTGTTTCGCTGGTCAAGCCAACTGCAGGTGCACCATACCGCTTTCTTTTACCCATGTTTATATCTGTGCAGAAACTAGGCGATAGATAGATAGATAGATAGATAGATAGATAGATAGATAGATAGATAGATAGATAGATAGATAGATAGATAGATAGATAGATAGATAGATAGATAGATAGATAGATAGATAGATAGATAGATCAACTGAATATGGCTCAAAAAACTTGATGATCCAAAATGATCTGGCTTCAAATAAAAAAATGTGCTTGGCTGCAGGTTAAATGGTACAAATCTGTATTTATTGTTGTTAGAAATTACTTTGTTCTTCAGAGGGAACAAATCTGATTCTGTAAAGACCAGTATTGTACCTTTGAGGGTACAATTATGAAGAGTGTACCTTTGAGTACAAAAAAGTACTCATATCATACCTCTGTTTTTTAGAGTGTAGGTAGGTAGGTAGATAGATAGATAGATAGATAGATAGATAGATAGATAGATAGATAGATAGATAGATAGATAGATAGATAGATAGATAGATAGATAGATAGATAGATAGATAGATAGATAGATAGATAGATGGTAAAGTGGAGCACAATCCTGCAAATGTCTTGCTGTGCTGAAGCATCGAGATTTCCTCCACCAAACTTCACAGTTGGCATAGGGCAGTCAGGCAGGATAAGAACTTTTAAAACGTTTAGAATGCTCTTTCTGTGTAAATGGAAATCAACTACAGTTTTGTTGCCTTTGTGTTTGTGTGGGAAGTAGATGCTTGTTTTTTCTCAGAGCTGAAGATCGAGGACACAGAGCAATTTTATCCTACATGTGCGCAGAAGTATGCGGTATGTATATGGAGAAAAAAAAAACTGTGGGTTCCAGTCATGCTGGGCTGGGCTGTGCTCCAGGGGGAATAGAGCACTGAGGCTTATTCAAATGCCCTATTCACCACCATTAAAATGGAAGAGTACACGAACAGCTAAATCCATCAGAAAGCCATGTTTTTCCCTCCATAAGCATATAAACTGTCAAAGATGTGGTGAACCTCACACATCTCAAATAAACATTCCTGACATCTCTGCTGCTGCGAGACAGAGCGCCTCCACTGCTACGAGACAACAACCCATCCAGGCAGAGATGGAGAGAAGCGAGAGAGAGAGAAAGAGAAAAAGAGAGAATAAGTAGTCAGAGATATGAGGACAAGAGGAATGAACAACAGAAACAAATAGATAGCCTAAAGAAAGAAATGATCTGTTGACGGAAAGCAGTTTATGGGGATTCAGAGCAATAAAAGTTGGAATAAAACCACTTCATAAACTTTATAATTTAACCCTCTATCGTAGGACTTTTTCATTTCCACTAAGCTTCAAAACTTTCCATTAACTACACATTCCCTCTACCTGCCTCCAGGCCTTCTGGGGGAATTCTACACTCCAGCTTAGGAACTCCTGGCGAACAGCTGTTACAGATTTAACTCCAATTCTGCTTAACTTAAACCTTCTTCTTTCTTTTTTCTCGAAACTGCATAACTTACTTATTCATATTAGTCACTAAATATTTTAAGTGTGAAAAGTTAATATTTGATTATATGCCTTAATATTAATAACTGAATAAAAACCTAGAGCTTACAGTATGTGGCTAACCATTAGAAGCCTTTGAGTTTTAGTTTTGTTTTAATAACAATTTAGTCACTATTTAACTCCTATATCATGGGAACTATAGGACATTTTAGCATGTAAACATTATTGTACATGATAATTTACTGTACAGTACGTGGATTATTTCAGCGTTTTTCAGTGTTTTTTTCATGCTTGTATCAGACGCCATACAGGGCAGCAAGTATATCTTAAAGTATCTTAAAGATACAGTACATTGAGTGTTCCAATTACATACATAGTAGGTACTAATACTAACTAGTGTTTGAGTATGAAGCAAGTAGTGTAGATGCAAAGATTGACGCACAGTGGCAAGAGACCCTGACTCTCACTTTGTAGCTGATCAATGAATGTATTAATTTCAGTGTCTAATATGCCCATCTTTACTACACTAGTGCTGTTGATAAATTACCCAGCTATGATTAGCAACCTTGCTGAAGCTCAGTGATTAACTGTTCAGCAGAAAAATAGCCAGATTGCCCATTTCTATGGCTGCAGAACATGGTTTGCATGCTGTTGTCAATACCTGGCAAACCTGAATGTGGAAATGGGACTGATGGAGCGGTGGTGGCCAGTACTGTGACGTACTGCACAATTCAAATAGGAAAATACTGCCAGAAGCTCTGCTGACAAGAGCTGCTAGTGCATCAACTTGTGTTTTCTCAATATCTGGTAATAATATCTTAATACTTTGTACTTTTTATATTATATTTATATATATACCTTTCTATGTACTTTTTCTGGGATATTACTTTTAAGACTTTCAGAAGTACTTCTTTTGTAGTTTTAGATAAGGAATATGATTGTTCCATGTTCCATTTAAATGTTTCCAAACTCTAACTAAGGATGACATTTTAAACTCTAAACTCTAAATATGACTAGCAATGAATAGCAGTGGCTAGGTCAATAGCGTGGATGTACTATATTTTATTCATGAGCAAACCACATACGTATAGCTCTGGAAAAAATTAAGAGTTCCTGAATCAGTTTCTCTGATTTTGCTATTTATAGGTTTATGTTTGAGTAAAATGAACATTGTTGTTTTATTCTATAAACTATGGTCAACATTTCCCGTAAATTCCAAATAAAAGATTTTATCATTTAAGGCATTTATTTGCAGAAAATGAGAAATGACTTAAAAACAAAAAAGATGCAGGGAAAACAAGTTCATATTCATAAAGTTTTAAAAGTTTTAAGAGTTTAGAAATCAATATTTGGTGGAGTATTCCTGGTTTTTAATTACAGTGTTCATGCATCTTGGCATCATGTTCTCCTCCACCAGTCTTACACACTGCTTTTGGATAACTTGATGCCTGCACTCCTGGTGCTAATAATTTTCAGCAGTTCAGCTTGGTTTGATGGCTTGTGATCATCCATCTTTCTCTTGATTACATTCCAGAGGTTTTCTATTTGGTATATGTACATATATAAAGCTGTAGATGTACATATATAAATGAAGCAAATGCAGTGCATTAATTTTTAAGTTTTTTTTTTTTTTTGAAGGAATGTGCCTAGTTGACCTTCTCTGACATTCACACTTGGCCATCCGCTCCCAAACGGCTCATTTCAGATCTCGGCCTGCCGGGATCAATATGGGCATGTTTTAACACAGAATCTCTCGCTGATCGATCCCACAACGGTCCCCAGACACAGACGTATATCGGTCAGTCTGACACAGCCCTCACCCCCACTCATCAGTAGTCCGATCAATAAGCATTCGCCCCCTACGATCAGCAACATCCATCCATCTCCCTGAGACATGCCACCGCTGGCCTGATGTGAAGGTATGCGGGGCGGAGTTATCGAGTCTTTGACCTTTACAAAGCAGCTAGCAGCGTTTCTCTCAGATTAAATAATCCCCCTTTCCTGTCCAATCGTCAGGGCCTGGTAACACGACCTTGCTCTATTGATTGATAAGTGAACACACATATACACACACAGACATACACACTAATTTATATATACACTGTAAGCCCGGATTTTATTTCTAATTAAAAATGTATATTCAATGTACATAAATTATTAAGTTTTAGTCCATTACTGTCAAATGTAAGTATATTGTACTCATTTCAGCACGTATTTAAACGTGTTAATAGTTTTTAGTTTAATAAACTAAACATTTTAAGTTTTTGAACTGATTGACTTAACTTTTTAAGTTATTTGACAGAAAAAAAACTTTTTTTTGCATTTAAACCCGCCCTTTTCCCAGCTTACTGTTGGTGAGGCGGCGGGCGAAGCTTTGCGTCCTCCGTGCCTCTGCAGTCTAAACTGCAAGGCGGGAAAATGTGGGCAGCTCAGCGGACCAGTCACAGCTGCCGCTGTCCGTGTAGCTGAGCCTGCGAGTCTGCCGGTGGGCGGAGCTCGCGGAGCCGATGGGAGAAGCTCGCGGAGCGGGCGGGCGAGGCTCGCGGAGCCAGCGGGAGAAGCTCGCGGAGACGGCGGGCAGGCTCGCAGGCTCAGCGACACGGAGAGCGGCAGCTGTGACTGGTCCACTGAGCTGCCCACATTTTCCCGCCTTGCAGTTTAGACTGCAGAGGCACGGAGGACGCAAAGCTTCGCCCGCCGCCTCACCAACAGCAAGCTGGGAAAAGGGCAGGTTTAAATGCAAAAAAAAAGTTTTTTTTTCTGCCATCTCCCATCGACTCCGCGAGCTCTGCGAGCTTCGCCCGTCGGCTTCGCAAGCTCCACGAGCCCGTCGGCTCCGCGAGCTTCTCCCGCCAGCTCCGCAAGCTCCATCCGCCGGCTCCGCGAGCTTCTCCCGCTGGCTCCGCGAGCTACGCCCGTTGGCTCCGCGAGCTTCTCCCGCCAGCTCCGCGAGCTCCATCCGCCGGCTCCGCAAGCTACGCCCGTCGGCCCCGCGAGTTTTTCTCTGTTTTTTCCATGAATATTTATAAAAATATTTAAGTAACGTTTAATAAAAAAGAAAAGTAAGAAGAAATCAAAATTTTTGTTTACTTGTAACTCAAGATACTAAGTAGAATTGTAGGGCAAATGAATTGGTGTAACAAAAACAAAAGAGTTAAATCAACTTACAATTTAGTTGTATTAACTTGATGTTTTAAGTTATGTTAACTTAAGTTTTCATTGCCCATTACTTAACTTTTTTAAGGCAACCGGTTTCCTCAAATTTTTTAAGTAAACTCAACTTATCCGGGCTTACAGTGTACAAACACACACTTTAATACAGAGTCTCTTTTGAGAGAGGACAGAGGGACAGAAAAAGCACTGCACATGTTATTTATAGGTATATGTTTGAATAAAATGAATATTGTTGGTTAATTCTATAAACTAGAGACATATATATGGTGGAATAACCCTGGTTTTTAATCACAGTTTTCATGCATCTTGGCATCATGTTCTCCTCCACCAGTCTTACACACTGCTTTTGGATAACTTTATGCTGCTTTACTCCTTGTGCAAACATTCAATCAGTTCAGCTTGGTGGTTTGATGGCTTGTGATCATCCATCTCCCTCTTGATTATTTCAGAGGTTTTCAAATCCAAAGTGTTCTTTCCAGAGCTGTACAGTCACCTCTTCAATCTTCCTTCTTTTATCTCTGCTCTTCTCTGCAAAACACTCACTCGTGCCACTTCACTCACTGCTCAAGAGTGTGTTAGGAGCAGGGTGTCATGAGTGGTTGAGTGTGAGGGTTGGAAAAAAACATGCTACAGGTCAAAAGTGTGAAAGCATTGCTCACTTATAAAAGTTTCCTAAAGATACAGGATACAGGATAACTGTAGTAAAAGCACATTAACTCCATGAGAACTGGACTTAAAAACATGACATATTTGCAGCTTCCACATGTGGATTGAATGGACTGGGAAATTAACCCTTGTGTGGTGTTCATATTTTTGCTACTCGTTTACTTTGTTACTTGATTTGAAGCTTTTCTTGAATCTTATGTCTATGGAGAGTTTTACTAGTAGAATCTACTACTACTGATGGTTTGTTTCTGTCTTCTGTAAGACCATAGCTCTGATAGCTCTGAAGTCAGATTTAGATGTTGATTATATTGTCAAAAATCTTTGTCTCTTTTTGTGTTGTACTTTGTTCTCATTGCCAGTCAAAAGCAGCTCTTTTTTACAGACAACCATCAGCTCATTAGGATGTGTGTTCTTGCATGAGCAGCACTGCACTGCTATCTCTCCACACCTCTGTAACCTCCACCATCCTCCACCATCAATATCCTCTATTCGTCTCTCTCACCAATCTCTCTCTCTCTCTCTCTCTCTGTAGTGTTTTTGTTTTGTTTCGCTTCGCTCTTTTCTTATCTCCTCCAGGGCTACGGGTCACCCGGTAAGAGCTTTCTCCCTGACACCTCTCTGCCTCGCTCTCCTCTGTCTCTGTCCTTCTCTCATCCTCCTCTCTCTCATCCTCCTCTCTCTCTCTTTCTGTCACGGTTTTTCTTTCACTACCCCTGCGTCTCTTTTCTCTTTCTCTCTCTCTTTGAGCGAGAGAGCATTATTAAAGCAGAAGTCGGGGGGCAGTAAACGTGAGTGGTGTGTTGCGAGTGATACAGCCATCCATCATACAGCGTGGTATGTGTCTCCTGAGGCCTTTTCTCCTCTCCTGTCCGTCCTCCTTAATGAAGTACACCAATCACTCGCAGCCCTCTCTCTCCCGCTGCGTGTGTGGGCTCACCTTCCATAAAACACTGCTCAAAAACCCATTCACTTAATGTCTGATAAAGCTTAGGGACCAATAACGCTCAACGCTTTTAAAAAACGCCCACTAAAGAGTCACAATGAATGCTTTCATGGGTTAAAATGAGCTTTATAAAAATGATGAGTTTCTTTGGTTTTACCAAATTAAAAACCTCTGGAATATAATCAACAGGAAGATGGATGATCACAAGCCATGAAACCAAGCTGAACTGCTAGATTTTTTTGCACCAGGAATATAAGGCATAAAGTTATCCAAAAGCAGTGTGTAAGACTGGTGGAGGAGAACATGCCAGGGAAAAAAACAGGGTTATTCCACCAAATATTGATTTCTGAACTTATAAAACTCTTTATGAATATAAATTTGTTTTCTTTGCATTATTTGAAGTCTGAAAGCTCTGCATCTTTTTTTTGTTATTTCAGCCATTTCTCATTTTCTGCAAATAAATTCTCCAAATAAAAAGTGCTTTATAAATAAAGATTTGTTGTAAAGTGGCAGTCTGTATTATTTTGTTTCTAAACTAAAGCATAAGCATTTCTGAGTGGAGAAGGGAAAAAAATTGTGTTTAAAAGTACCAATGTGCTGGAATGACCATCCCTGCTAAGCCTAATGATATATTAATTCTAAAAACTTGTGTGCCAGGTCGCTTTCGGTGGAAATTCTTCTGGCTTTGCCACGCGTCTTTATTGACCTTTTTATGTGGCTTTTTGACTTTTTGGCTCCTTTTCTGCACTACAAATGCATACTCTCGCTGCTTATCAGCTCTTTGACTCATTTTCTGCGCCACAAATTCATACACTCACCGCTTAGCAGCTCTTTGGCTCATTTTCTGCGCTACAATTGCACACTTTCACCATTAATCAGCTCTTTGGCTTGTTTTCTGTGCTACTACTGCACACTCTTTCTGCCCTAAAAATGTGCACTCTCACCGCTTATCAGCTCTTTGGCTCGTTTTCTGCAGTACAACTGTATATTCTTGCCGCTTTTTGACTCTACGGCTCATTTTCTGCTCTAAAAATGTGAACTCTCGCCGCTTATCAGCTCTTTGGCTCATTTTCTGCACTACAACTGCACAGTGGAGGTAGAGCAATGGAGACTTCAGAAGATCTCATTCACCCATAGTAAAACCAGAAAAGGAAAGGAGACGGCTTCACACCCACCCAGTTTAAAATGATTCTTCAGCATGCTCGGTACACTTACTTATTTTCACCAGAGATGGAACTAAATCCCCACAAATCACAAAACTTACAGACATCAGCTATAATGACAGAAAAGCCTAATAAAAAAATCTAATTCATCACCTGGCTATTAGTTATTATATTATTGTATATTGCACAGAGCACAGCACAGAGCACAGTGCAACACAGAAGTAACTCTTCTCCTTAAGGCTTTATTTCCACCTCTCTCTCTCTCTTTCTCCTTTTCTTTCTCACCCCTCACTCTCCACATTCCTCCCATTCTTTGGAAGCTCAGGGGAGAGCGAGCTGCCGCTGTTAAACTCTCTGAACCTCAGAGCAGGGCTGTCAGCTGCTTTCATGCGCGTTCTGCAGGTATCGCATTAATTGCTTTAGCTGCACTGCCACTGTTGCGACAAACCACTGACCCATAGCCTGCCACTGCGTCGCTGCGCTGCTGTTCTGCTGCACTGTTGTAGTGATGCGCTACTGCCTGCACGGACGCAGCGGTGAGGTGGTCCGGGTGTGAGTGTGAGTAAATTGGCTAGCGCTGATGTTTCACACACAGCAGAGTTGCAGCTGAGCCGCCTGCGTGAAAGTGACTTGAGGTAATTATATATCCTTGTATAATAACACGCTCAGTCAGTGTCAGCGCTATACATCACACACCTAATTACACTCTAATTACACATGTCCATTACATTTCACCATAAATATATACTGCTCGTATTTCTTAAAGCAATAAGCCACTTCAGGTGTTGCATTACAGCCATTTCAAAACCATTTATCATAGTATATAGAAACGTAAATGCAATATAAAAAACACATATATTTTTTACAAATAATAATCTTTTAATGGTAGTAGTAATACATAGTGTAAATCTAGTGTGTTGATTATGATTACAAAGCAACATAAATAATTACTCTATATACAGCTCTAGGAAAAAGTAAAACATCACTTCAGTTTCTGAATTAGTTTCTCTGATTTTGCTATTTATAGATATATGTTTGAGTAAAATTAACATTGTTGTTTCTCCCAAATCCCCCCCAAAAATATTGTCATTTAGAGCATTTATTTGCAGAAAATGACGCAGAGATTTCAGACCTCAAATAATACAAAGAAAACAAGTTCATATTCATAAAGTTTTAAGAGTTCAGAAATCAATATTTGGTGTGCTCCTCCACCAGTCTTATACACTGATTTTAGTTTCAAGCAGTTCAGCTTGGTTTTATTGCTTTAATCATCTGTCTTCCTCTTTTCTTTTCTTTTTTGCATGCTCTGAGAACGTTACTATTATACCACAGTTTAATTATCGCTGTTTATTGAAAGATTTTGAGTTAAAGAGGATGAGAAAATATGATCTGTTTGGTTATAAAAACTCTAAAATAGTTAAAATAGTTCCATTGCTGCTCTGTTTGTAGCTGTGCTGTTTGGCTTGTAAGCGCTGCATCGTTGCTAGGTTACCTGTATATGGGGGAGTAATTCATGGAGAGCTTTAATTACAGTGCATTACCGGCTGATAACGTCACTCATAGAGCACCACTTAGCCAATCACATTGCAGGGTCGGTGGTATAACTGTGGTATAATGTGTTATAATCCCAGATGAGATGCCTTCACTTTTTTTTCTATATTCTGATTTGTGTTTGTATTTGTGTATTTATGAAGAAGTCCATACATATAATATATCTTGCTCTGTATGTGTACTTCTGTGTATTTCTGTATATTTAGTATATTCAGTTCTATATATTTCATTGCTTTTCTGTTGTAGAATGATTGTTTTAAGACAAGTATTTCAGTGCAAGGCTTGCTGTGCAAATCACAAATTAACCTTGACTCCTTAAACCTTGGCTTATATAAAAAATATAAAACTTTATATTTGACAGCTTTTAATCACGTTTTGTTTTATCAGGAGGCAGAAGGGGCCTTTTTTTAAAGAGTTTTCAGTTTAAAACACTCTGTTATTGTATTTATGACCTCTTTCAACATCTATAAACAGAGCCAGATTACAATGGTGCTCCTGGGATTTAGAGTTATGGTGGGCTGTCCTGTAAACTCTGCAAAATATAACAAATATATCACAGACCATCAGCTGTACTTTTTATTTTTATTTGGACTAGTTTGTTACATTAAACAACTAAAGAGTGCTTATTTCAGCTTATATTTCTTTATTGGTGAAAGCACTAAAATAAACTAAAATAGCTTACAACAGTTTAGCTTGACCTATGTCTTATATATTCTCTTATATATTTGCATGATAATAACAATTTTTGTTAAAGACCTTGCCAAAATAAATTTCGATAAAGAATATATTAATATATTAATAATATGTTTTTTTCCATTTTTTCTGTCAATAACACTGACCAGATTTCTGCTGATCCCCAAACATATTAAACGTGCAATTATATGCTGTATCTTTATATAATTGTGTATAACCACACACGCAGTCAGTGTCAGTATTATTACAGGTCACACACCAAATTACACTCTAATTACACATGTCCATTACATCTGCAGGATAAATATATTCTGCAATCTGAAAAACCACACATATAGTTCTGAAAAAAATAATAGACCACTTCAGTTTCTGAATCAGTCTCTCTGATTTTGCTATTTATAGGTTTATGTTTGAGTAAAATTAACATTGTCGTTTTATTCTATTAACTATGGACAGCATTTCTCCCAAATTCCAAATAAAAATATTGTCATTTAGTTCATTAATTTGCAGAAAATGAGAAATGGCTGAAATAACAAAAAAGATGCAGATGTTTCAGACCTCATTCATCCCCAATTCATATTAATAAAGTTTTAAGAGTTCAGAAATCAATATTTGGTGGAATAACCCTGTTTTTTAATCACAGTTTTATGCATTTTGGCATGTTCTCCTCCACCAGTCTTACACACTGCTTTTGGATAACTTTATGCTGCCTTACTCCTGGTGCAAAAATGTAAGCAGTTCAGTTTGGTGGTTTGATGGCTTGTGATCATCCATCTTCCTCTTGATTATATTCCAGAGGTTTTTAATTTGGTAAAATCAAAGAAAAAAAAACATTTGTAAGTGATCTCTATTTTTTTCTGATAATAATAATAATTACTAATAAACAAACTGTCCACCAAACGAGGTTTAAAGATTGTGGTTGCTCAACAACATAAAGATTAAACATAAAAAAATCAGTACAGTTGGTGCAGGTTTGCCAGCTTTGAATTTCTCAGGCTTTCTCAGGCTTTCCCAGTCTTTCTCAGGCTTTCTCAGGCTTTCTCAGGCTTTCTCAGACTTTCTCAGGCTTTCTCAGGCTTTCTCAGACTTTCTCACACTTTCTCAGGCTTTCTCAGACTTTCTCAGGCTTTCTCACACTTTCTCAGGCTTTCTCAGACTTTCTCAGGCTTTCTCACACTTTCTCAGGCTTTCTCAGACTTTCTCAGGCTTTCTCAGACTTTCTCAGGCTTTCTCAGGCTTTCTCAGACTTTCTCAGACTTTCTCAGACTTTCTCAGGCTTTCTCAGGCTTTCTCAGGCTTTCTCAGGCTTTCTCAGACTTTCTCAGGCTTTCTCAGGCTTTCTCAGGCTTTCTCAGACTTTCTCAGGCTTTCTCAGACTTTCTCAGGCTTTCTCAGGCTTTCTCAGACTTTCTCAGGCTTTTCGCTAGAGGGCTAGAGAGTGTCTGTAAATAAAACGAGGCAGGACTGTAACAGAACAGGTTTTTTTGTTTTTTTTTTAAACAGACGTGTTTTAAGGTTTTGTTTTGTTTGTACAGGATTTCTTCTGAATGAGGAGACGACAGCGCTTAAGGTTCACTGTATGGTTGCCAGGGTAAATACATTTTTCCATTCCAGGTCACCTTCACTGAGGACATTAGAGTGATATGGGGGTTATGGAGATGGGGAAAGTTTGAGTAATGGTGGTTTAGATCAGTGGAACTTATATATGAGCCTAAACCATTTATTCAGCTGTCCCTTCAGAACAAATAGAGAAGTGAAAGACAGAGCCCAGAGGCAAAAAGGCAGGGAAACAGAGCAGCGGGAGGCTGTAGAAACAAACACACACTCATATATACACACACACACACTTGCACACTCTCACACACTCATGTAGAAACTGATTTTAACTTTAAAACCTCTTAGTTTACTTTTATATAGAAATAAATGGCTGGAAAGGACTAACAATAGACGGGTCAGTATTGATTTTATGTGTAGGGTGACCAGACGTCCTCTTTTTCCTGGACATGTCCTACTTTTGAGACTTAAAAAAATGTCTGGGGGAAATTTCAATTTTCATTTTGTTTGACCGCCTACAATACAGTGCATTGTGATTAAAAATAATAAAAATAGCAAACGGTCAAGAATGAGAAGTGTTGGATGAGCAGCAAGTGTGTATTTTAGGATACATTATTTTATTTTAGATATTTACGTTAAAGCTGTGTTGAAAGGCTGCATAGTTTGTTTTGTAGCCTCTATGCTGTGAATCAACATGCTTTAAAAAGCACTAAAACAAGTGAAATAACAGATTTTAAAACTGATAAATGATCAGTTAACTTAAAAAGTAAGTGTAAAAAATATAAAAGTAATACTAGCAAAAGGTATGAATTCATAAAGCAGCCCTGTTTGTAGCCTGATACAAATACATGTTATAGCTGTTTAAAGGAGGAAGCACCTTTAACCTGAAGAATTAGAATTGAGCTGTTATATCAGAGAAATTCAGAAAATACATATTAGACAAGATTTTTTCAGAAACCCAAATCTGGTCACCCTAATTATGTGCCTTTTGTGTCTTTAGCATATTGTACATTTTATATGTTATTACAATTACAGACGAATATTAACCTTCACTTTAAAGAACATTTTTGTATTTTTTCTATGTGTTTTGCCATACACTGCTGGATGGTATATATTCTTCTTTTTCCTACATTGTAAATGAACACTGAATACGGAAGTCATCCAGACTATGAAGGGACACATAAGGAATCATGTAGTAACTTAAAAGTGTTAAATAAACCAAACATTCTCTGTGAAGCTTTTAGGAGCTCATATCTGGGGAGCTGTTAATGTTTTTTTTTTAAAGCTGGTAACGACCTTATCCTATACAAAAAAGGTAACTCTTGCTCTTCATTTCCTGGGGTGGCCCTGATGAGAGCCAGTTTCATCATAACATTTTTTAATGTCTTTGAGACTGCACTTGAGTATTCTTTTTCAGATTGACTGACCTTCATTTCTTAAAGTATTTTTTTTTCTTTGCTTAGTTGTGTAGTTCTTGCTTCTCATAATATGGATTAAAGCATTACTCAAATAGAGCTATTCCCTGTGCCATATATTTTGCTATTTTCATAAAACATATATAACATAAATAATAAAACAATAAACAATAATTTCCTTCCCACAATGGCAGCCTGGAATAACTGCCCCTTTACGAAAGTACTTTGATGTTATTGACAAACAGAAGACACTTGATGATTGTTCAGCAATTAATAATATTAATTTACTCTAACATTTCTTATACGTAGCTGAGGCAAAGCTTTAAGCTGTCACCCTGTGGTTGTAAAATATCATAATAATTCTAATGTAATAATTCTAATATTTGCAACTGTGGGTCATACACATTTTTGTATAAAATGGCAATGTTTTACCATTATAAAGGGTTTATAAATGGTTTATAAATGATATCATTAATTATTATTGATTATGTTGTATGTGTATGTCTATTTAACAAACCATTGGTAAGCATTTACAACACATCATGTCACGAATGACCCAGGCAGGGAGACGAGGAGGCGGACACAGGTGCAGGTAAGGGCGATATAAATAAATTTATTAAATAAATAACAAAGAAAGACAAAGAAACAAGTAAACATGTAACAAAGATAATAAACCAAAATACTAACAAACAAGGAACTAAAACAAGACAGGATTAACTAAACTGGGCAAGGGAAATATATACAATGGAATAAACTAATAAACTTCAAGCAGGGGTATATACAAGGAACTAGGGAACACGTAAGTAAACAAGAAACTAGAAACATTAAACAAGATATAAACGAGAAACACGGGACTAAGGCTTAGGAGACAAGAAAACACTGAGAGAGACTATTAAACGGAGAGAAAGACAAAACGACATGGGAAGGTGCAGAGACCGACGGAGGACAAGGTGGCAGAGGAGGGCTATATAACACACAAGGGAAGTGGAAACACCTGGGGCTAGGGGGCGGAGCTACAAATCGACACAGGTGGAAAAGTACTGGAACAGAACACAGGGGCACAGGTCACGTGGAAAAGACACACAGAGACACGAGACAGGGCTAAGACCTGACACATCAATTGAAAACGCAACAGTGATTCCTTGTTTACTTTCATTCAATTCAACATAGTCATTTAATTTAATTTAATAGCAATTAAAGTTAAACATACGTACAAATTAATATTAATATGACAGGGTTAATATTGATTAATGAAAAACACAAAGTAAGATCAATATCTAGAAAGATCTGAGGTTTGACAGTATGCAATCATTATTTTGCAAATGTTCAGCTTTTCATATCTGTCTATGTTGTTATATATGTAACTGCTTATTAATGGGCTTATTAATGTATTGGAAACTGAATTAATGACCATTAATAAACTTGTTTATAAACCATTCATAAACTCTTTATAAAGGTAGTCTTATTTTAAAAAGTGGTACCCATGCAGCTTGTTTTAACAGGGTGGACACATGCTTGACAAAAAAAACAAGAAAAGTTAAGAAATAATAAGTAACTACGTTGTTTAAAAATATATATATTTTGTGTGTAGTCTGACAACTTCTAAAAAACAAAAAAAAACAAAACAAAAAAAAATAGTCCAAAAAGTTTTGAGGGTCAAAGGGTCAAGAATTCTGATAAACATACTTACAAAATTATGAAAAATGAAAATTCATTTTTTTATGATGAAAAATGAAAATGTTAATTCTGATTGAAACACAAAGTAAGATCAATATCTAGAAAGATCTGATTTGATTTGACAGTATAAATGAGTGTGGAATCATTATTTTGCAATGTATAAACTGCTTATTAATGGTTTGAAAAAAAAATATATATATATGTCTGCGTAGTCTGACAACATACTAAATATGATAAACAGTAAAAAAAAAAAAAAAAAGGTTTTGACGGACAAAAGGTACAGAATTCTGATAATTATTCAGCCAAATTATTTTATTTAGCACCACTGAACTGCTGAGGATGGAAAATCAAGGACTCTTGTTTTATATAGTTGACACTCAGAGGTGATGCCCAGAAACAGGCAAAGTCATCGCCACCTGAAATAGCCCCGGGGTTCATCACAGTAGGCCAAACCTTTAACCTCTAACCTCAGAAGCTGCTGACTAATTACTCAACACCTCCTCGCACTCCTGGAATGTTCTAAAGCCCCGCGGCGAGAGACCCGGAGGAAGAGCTGCCATTTCACTCCAGTAACTCCTGTTTAAGTATCTTCACTAAAGGCACAAGTTTGAAAGCAGAACTATGTGTGTGTTTTTAAGCACATTGGAAATGTGATCAGCAAAAAAATGTTTAATAAATGTTTATTTATGTAGAACTAAATGGGTTTAAAGTGACAATCTATGAGCTTTGCGGATTTGGGGATTTGGAGACCCCTCTGGTGAAAATGTGTAATTGCACAGAGAAAACGTATGTTATAAAGGACTGTGGTTTATTTTTTTACAAGTATTAAGAAAACCCTCCTGTAAAATTATTATTATATTATATTATTCTGGTAGGACTTACAGCAGAAAAGAACAATGTCGCAGTTTGTTGAAAACCTCCTCATTCTGAACTAGAGCCTGCATTTTTCCTTTCATGGACATTACGTATAAGGAACTCTCTACCGCCCGAGTTAATGGTGCTTATGAAGCTAATGTTCGGTTTGATGCAACTGATACCCTGAAAAATAGGCTGAAACCCAATCAAAGTAGGTTATAGTGCAGCCCCGGTCTGTCCCAGCTGGTCCGCATTGGACCGGCATAAAGAACCTTACTGAGGCACAACAAACCTAAAAGAGACTAGAGCCGCACTTCAGCGTTACTATGTTTCTTTTAGTTTGTTTTCAGTGTTGCTGAAGGGCATTTTTGCTCCTAATTAAGGTAAGTTTTGAGTTCATTTCCTCCTTTAGTCTGTGTCTCTCTGTGTATCTGCAGTACAGGGTCACGGTTGCCACCGCCACGGTGCATTTTGTAAGTGCAAACACAATGAATACCTGTCAAGTCTCCCGTTTTGGACGGGAAACTACTGTATTTTACTCCTCTGTCCCGCCATCCTCCCGTATTAGTATTTTCCCGTAAATTTCCTGTATTATATTAAAATAAAATAAAAAACTTTATTATTGAGGCGACAGGGCACTGGCCGCTGTGTGTCTCTTAACCAATCGTAGTGCCGGTTCAAGGAGAAAGTCCCGCCTTTCAGGTGAAACAGCCAATGAGGTTCCTGGTTTTGCGGAGCTAATTGTAGTTTGTAAAAAGTTCACAGGAGGTTATTTTAGATTTATTGTAAACCTGTTTTAAAATGTAAAGGATTCTGAACCTCGGTTGGGTTGGTGGGCGGCTCGAAGCGGGTGATGGAAAATCTCCCTTTTTTTTAAGTCCAAAACTTGACAGGTATGCATTGAGGTCATGTCCATTTATTGAACTATGAGTTGATAATATAATTTTTGTGACAGGCCTACATAAGGCTCAATGAACATGCTGAATTCCTGAGATGTTTAACCCCTGTGTGGTGTTCATATTTTTGTTACTCGTTTACTTTGTTACTTGTATTTAATTCAGCAAAATTAAGCAATTCTACATTAAAATGCTTTACACATGCTTGCTTCACCTAAATTGCGAGCAATATAAACAGCTTACATGGTTAATATTTGCCCCTTACCTTTCTTATGTTACATTTCTTTCAAAAAGTGCTACTCTTTTTTTTATTAGTTTTTTAATAAAATGTAAAAGAAAATGAATTAAACTCAAGATATGAGTAGAAAATGTGTTTAGTTTCAAATTTACAAATGAAGCAATGTTTATTAGCCCTTGGCCAAACATACTGTATGTAATATAAATGTGTGTGTGGGGGGGGGGGGGGGGTTGTGTATAGTGTGTGTTTATCGAAAATGTGTTTTGATATATGTTTTTCACAAAAAATGAGCCAATGCCAATGAGTTTGAGTTAGAAAAAACATTTTTTTAGTATCATTTGATGAAAAATGAAAACGGGTCCCACAGACCCGAACACCACACAAGGGTTAAACTTTACAGATGTATTTACTGGTTTAAAACATTTCCAAAATAACAAGTCAATGTAAAATGTATTATTCCAGGTCATATCATTTTTCATGATATTATGACAGAATGTGGAGAACAAATTCAAACAATGTGTTAAAAGATGAAAAATATCCTAAATAAAGAGACACAATCTTGTCATGACAGCAGTGAGATGATGTGAAAATACTGCTTTTTTATTTATAATAGAAGTTTGGAGGATCAGGGGTCGATGGCCTTTGGCTCCTGGGGGTGAAGAGCAAGCTGGAGTGTGTTGACTGTAAACAGAGAAAGGAATGATCTTAGTGTTTGGAGTCAGTGGTGAGGAACGCTTCTGTCCTGATGCAGAAAGCAGCCCCGGCCCCTCAGGACCCCCGGCAACACACACCGGCCCCCGTCTTCTCCCCGCGCTGACAAACACACTAACTAACACACTGTCAGAATGAAATAGAACGCTCTTGCATTTATTGGCTTTTCAAGGACACCGTGTCAACCAATCATAAACATCACTTAGCCCTCCCTGACCCAATGAGAGCCTTCAGCACACACACACACATATACACACACATATATACACACACACACATTACCAGAGAGCCAGTGGCACAATTCATCTCGCTTTGCGTTTTCCCCGAAGTCTCAAAAGTAAAGAGGTAAACTTTGAGCCACTCTGACACTCCTCACAGTGATTGATGATAATTGCTTGGACCCTTAACGGCAGGTCTGAGAGCTGTGTGAACCTGTTATTCCTCAACGAGTGAAGATACGCAGCTCATAGCAGCACATATCATCCCTCACATGCCACACAAACAATAAAAAGTGATAAAATGAAAGTACCTATTGTAAATGTGTCACCTGACTTACTTTAAAAGTCTTTTTTTTTAATATAATAATTATTATTAAAGCAGCCGTTCACAAGAAGTTTTTTTCTTCCTACAAAATATTCAAAGGATATGAGTGTCTTTATATTAGCATCTGTGCGATGTCTTATATGCAGTACCAGTCAAATGTTTCAAATTAATGAACACTGAAGTCATCCAGACTATGAAGGAACTATGAAGGAATCATGTAGTAACTATTTTTTTTTTTATATATATATTTTTTAAGTTGTCAGACTACACAAACATATATGTTTTTTTATCCAACTTAGTTACTTATTATTTCTTTTTTTTTGTTTGTTTGTTTGTTTTGTCAAGCATGTGTCCACCCTGTTAAAACAAGCTGCATGGGTACCACTTTTTAAAATAGCAGTACCCTTATAAAGGGTTTATGAATGGTTTATAAACAAGTTTATTTATGGTCATTAATTAAGTTTCCAATACATTAACACAACAAAATACTTTGTGAACCATTTAGGTGTGATTATCTGGGGTGCTGTTAGCTTGTGGTTTCTGAGTCTGGTAACTTTGATAAACTTAAAACTTATAAACTTATATGAGGTAACTCCTGCTCTTCCTCTTCTAAATAATAGAAAGGAGAAAAAAAATAATTTAAGGTGTCCAAACTTAAAAAAAAAAAAGTACTGTATTCATTCTAATACATAGGAGTGTGTTGGATTGGTTGGATGGAATAGTTCTCCACATTTTGACAGTATTAAAAAAAATAAACCAAATAAACTAAACAATATTTAAAAACAGAATTTACACATCATTTTTATATCAACCGCCATTAAAAGCACTCTTCTGTATATTCAGTGTAATCTCTACATCCCCAAATTGTCACGCAGCCTTGTTCTCCTTCCACACTACCGGACTCCATTTCTCAGAATTCCGCTGGTGATGACATCAATAATAACCTTTCACCTTCACCCAATCGCGTTACGCTCCGACGCTCTGATTCACCTGTATTCTGAATTACTTCCGGTTCATTCTTGTCTAGCTCATGTATTTAAGGCATCCGTTTGTAAACAAACACCGTGAGGTATTGTCGACTCATGTTGCATACTAAGCGTTTTCCTATGTTCTGTTTTTGCTTTCTTGTTAAGACCCTGTTTTCGGATTATCGGTTTATGTCTTTTGTTTTGCCCTTATTGGATTTGTTGTACGGTTGGACTGTTTCTCGGTTTCGAACTCGGACTGTATTTTTGACTACGTCTTCTGGTATCGGTGAGACCGCTGTTTGCCTGGCTTTTCTGTTAGCAGTATCTGTTAGCTTGCCTGCTAATAAACCTGTTTGTACTTTTAACTCGGCTCGCGTCACTCCTCTCTACCTGGCGTCACACAAATCCCTAAAATATAGTATGACCTGCTGCTTTAATGTAGAAAGTAATGTATTTTGGACCCAAATAAATCAATATATTACTTTTTCTGATGGTATTAAATGTATTTTATCTATAAATCACTGCCAGTTACTACAAAGTAATCACTATAGCCTGTTAAGTCAGTCATATTATATTATTATAAATTACCTATTACATATTAGATTGTATAAATTAGTGCCACCCATCTTCCCTCTGTGGTCCCCTCACACAACTGCAGTATCATTCACACAAATAACAGTGAATGTCTGGTGAAACTCCACTAATACAGGCCTTTAAACAGACATAGGCAGACATAGAAAGGCCATTGTGTTTTGATGTGAAGGTAGAAAATAAGAGAAGGGTTTAAATTTAAACCAGATGTCTGAGAAGAGCGCCACAGAAAGAGGAGGAGGGAGGTAGAGCAGCTCCTGGACAGTGATTTTTAAGTAGCCTGTGGTTTTTTTAAACAAGTCTGTGTGGCGCAATTAAGAAATGAGTAAAGCTTGGGTAACACGGGAGGCTGCAAGACGTTCTGAGGTTTTGCAGGGGTATTTTCTGTGTTGTGTGTTTTGGAAAGTAACGTTCAGAGAGCAACAAAACGGGAGACGTGGCATAGAGAGGAATATTCACTATATATAACTTTTAGTAACGTTTAGTATTATTTAAACTTTTAGAATTATGTGTTTCACTTCCTACACTTCCTATGAACCCTGTATTTATAATGCCTTATGAATGCATTCATAGTAGTGCATTATATGACATGCATAATACCTTATAATGACTGTAATAAGCCTTTATAATAACTCATATAAAGTACTTACAGCAACATTCATGACACAATACAAACTACAAGTATAAGGGTTTATAAAGAAACGGCTTACAATGCCTTATAATATCTGTTCACAAGAACATTGCACAATGTAGTGTTGTAATGCACTAAAACACAGATTTGGTATATTTTGGTATAATGCATTATAATATGCAGCTATGATTTCTCAAATTAAGCTTTTATATAAGTGCACAACACATTATAAAGCCTTATATACACTCATTACTGACTATATGTGAAGTGAGTTTTTTTATATACTCGATTTGAGAAATCATAGCTGCATATTATAATGCATTATACCAAAATATACCAAATCTGTGTAATAGTGCACAAATTGTTGGTGCGCATCTTGCTGCCGCATCTGTGACCAAGACAGCAAGTCTTTGTAATGTATCAAGAGCCACGGTATCCAGGGTAATGTCAGCATACCACCAAGAAGGACAAACCACATCCAACAGGATTAACTGTGGACGCTGTAAGAGGAAGCTGTCTGAAAGGGATGTTCGGGCTCAAATCACGGCAGAATTCAATGTGCACCTCAACTCTCCTGTTTCCACCAGAACTGTCCGTCACCACAATAAATTATTGTGGTCTAAAACCAGACGTTTCAATTTCATTGTCCAACCCCTGTAAGTAAGCACATATGACTCCATATCTGGAGCAAAAAGAAGCCAGAGTTGCATCAAATGCAGCAAATAGAGTTCAGGACAAAATCTGCTGGAGTTTCTTTAACATATATTGTCCTACAAACCTAAATAAATAAAGACGTAAAGTAAAAGAAAGGGGTTTCTGGAGAAACAGTAGATCCGTGGTGAGAGGTGACAGAGAGAGGGGAATCTATAAGAAGAGAGGAGGTTTCAGTAAAGGGCTGGAGAGGAGCTGCGGCTGCTGCTGCTGCTGCTGCTGCTGCTGCTGCAGGAGAATATTTATAACCGGGAGGCCGTGACACAGCAGAACGCTCGACGGAGGCCGACTGTCACAACATGACAACCTGACTTCACATCACCTTAACGAGGGAGCGAGCCCACATCCGCCTCAGCCATGAATCACACAACATGCCCACCTCCAGCCAACATCAAACCTCCACTGTTACAGCGCTGCGGCCACAGCACGCATCCACAAACCAAACTTTTATCTTGTCTCAGAAGAATCACTGATGATCTGATGATTTTAGACAGACTGACAAACCTCTCCTTTCAGTGAACTCTGAACAGATGCCAGATATCCAGTTTTACAAGTAACGGTCTGTGAGATTGTTTTTGTTTTTAGTCTAAAGATCTCCGAAATCTTATTCCTTATTGGCTGTGAATTTATTTAATGCTTTAGTGATTTAACCCTTATGCGCACAGTGTATTCCTTAATTAGTTACTTAAGGTACTGTCTGTTTCCATTCTGTATCAGTAGCATACATTCAATTTCATTAAGCTAAAAGCTAATACATTTCTGGCAGCATTCCAAATGAAGAATCAACGATAGCATTGTAATAACTTTTGTTTTAGCATTGTAACAAAATTATATGCATATATATATGTATATAGAAGAGAGCGCTTAAAAATTATGAGTTTCTTTGATTTTACCAAATTAAAAACCTCTTGAATATAATCAAGGGAAAGATGGATGATCACAAGCCATCAAACCAAACTGAACTGCTTGCATGTTTGCACCAGTGAAGCAGCATAAAGTTATCCAAAAGCAGCGTGTAAGACTGGTGGAGGAGAACATGATGCCAAGATGCATAAAAACTGTGATTAAAAACCAGGGTTATTCCACCAAATATTGATTTCTGAACTCTTAAAACTTTATGAATATGAACTTGTTTTTTTTTTTTGCATTATAAGGTCTGAAATCTCTGCATCTGTTTTGATATTTCAGCCCTTTCTCATTTCCTGCAAATAAAAGCTTTAAATGACAATATTTTTGTTTGGAATTGGGAAATATTGTCCATAGTTTACAGAATAAAACAACAATGTTAATTTTACTGAAACATATACCTATAAATAGCAAGAAAAATAATTCTGTTAGTGCCAGTCACTGTAATCCAACCAATCAGAGGAGAGCCTGTTTCTTTCTGTGGCAAAATTAGAGCACTGCATTTTTTATCCTAATCAAAGTCCCATACATATGCATCATACTTGATAATAAAAAATCAGTAGTTTATGTTTCATTATAGATAGATAGATAGATAGATAGATAGATAGATAGATAGATAGATAGATAGATAGATAGATAGATAGATAGATAGATAGATAGATAGATAGATAGACACAAAAAACAAGCAAACATTCTTATTAATATACAGTAAAGGATTAAGTGACACAAAAAATATTCTATTTTTTCACTGGCAAACAGTGATTTTAGTATTTTGGAAAATTGGCACCAGGAACAGTTAACCCAGCAATCACTTCTGTTATCCTTAAAATAACAGCTACTTCTAATGGTTTTAACAGAAGAAAATACTGGCCTTTCCCTTCAGTAACAGAACAAACGTGATTCAGACAGGCGGTGAATGGGAGCAGCGGCAGCAGTCGATTGGCTGTTGTAAATGGAAGGTGTAAATGCGTGCACGGTTTATGGCCCCTTTAAGACCCCTCCATAAAACACACGTACATCCTCCCCCACTGCCTATCAGGTTTTATTGACAGGTGCCTGCTCTGCTGATCACTCCTGCATATGCTTCATAAACCCAGAGGAGGAGGCGTGCACATGCTGCAGTAATAATCTCTGATACGCAGAGAACCCACGTCCAACTGGCCCTCACCTCTCGCCTACAACATATATGACTTTTTACTGACATTTTCCTCCCAAATGGAAGTTCAGCTCCGTTCCCTTCAGTTTCTCACGAGCAGCTCTGGAGGAATCTGAAGCGAGGGCTGCGTCGGGATAAACAGAGTGGAATTGACAACTTATCAACACGCCATCATGCGTGCAGATGTGCCCCCAAGGTTCAGGACTTATTGTTGCGTGGCTCGTCTTGCTTAGCGGAAATGAAAACCATCTTGCACGTTTATGCGCCGCTCTTGTGATTTCCTGGCTCTGAAGCAGATGAAATAATGACGGAAAAGTTGAGTCAAAGCTGTTGATACATTGAGTAAAACAAATGCAAAATGGAATTAATTATGTATTTAAATCATTATGTGTACCAGTTCAGGGAAATCACAGTAATTGGTGTTTTAAACACACAGTATATGCACAAAAATAGCATCCCATTATTATATACACTTAAGCTTCCTCACATACTTTAAATTGCCCATTTACCCATTGCGATGGGTACCCATTGGGTCCACATGGGTCTGGTCCACATAGGGAAGGATTTCTGGAGCAGATAATATGGAACTATTAGCAACATGCAGGTGTAGGTTAGAGGGGTATAAAGCCCCCCAGAAGTGAACTGTAAAGCAATGTGGAACTGTTTGGGAGTTCCAAAAATGAGGTGAGGAGGTCCCACATCCTGATCATACTAAAAATCGGACTTTTTGCTGAGTGCAATCAAATCCTCAAAGCAGAGAGTTTCTCCGTGGACAGTGCGAAACAGTAACCCTTAAAAAAGTCAGGAAAACCCTTTTTTAATGCCCTTGTTTTTGGCTTGAAATAATGAATAAGCAGTGTCTCATCAGTTCTGTCCACAAAGCGTATAGGACAGTGTGGTATTAGTTCTAATTCTGTTCAAATTTAAAACTTTGTATTTTTTATTATTTTAACGATTTACATTATTTAAAGTGGCATTCCTTATTATTTTGTTTCTAAACATTGACTGTTACAGAATTTAAAGGGGTGCTCACTCACTGTGTCATTGCATTCAGTTCATAACCAAAAGACATTTTTCTGGGGGCCCCAGACCAGTTTGGGCTCTGGGCAATTGATTGGTTTGCTTACCTTGCTGCAACAGGCCTGCCTGTAATGTATTTACCACTAATCTTCTTAAAAAAAAAAAACAGAACAAACTTTAATTTTCATCACATTTTTTTTTTAATCAGAAAATAAACGATACGATTTCTGTACCATTTTGAGTCTATTAGTGACAAACAGGGAAGTCAATTTTTTTTTTTATGAAGTCACATGATGTGTGTTAGAGTACTTAGCTAAGACTTGTCTTGTCGCCATTCAAAACAGACACAACACACATTTTCCACAATAATGTGAATACTGCTGGAGGGTTATCACCTTAAATTACTAGGTTTATTAAGCACTTAAGCTTATTGTTCAGTAATTACATGGAAAATAATCCTCATCGGGTGAATTCTGACTGAGATCTTAAGTCTAAAGGAGTCAACAGGGGTATGGGGAGGGAACTGGGATGGACCTATAAGTAGATACTGGCCTTTTTAAAGGGTTAAAAGGTTCTTTTTTACATGCAGTGTTGCTTAACCCTTATGTGGTGTTCGGGTCTATGGGACCTGTTTCATCAAATGATACTAAAAAATATTTTTTCTAACTCAAACTCATTGCCATTGGCTCATTTTTTGTGAAAAACATATACACTGTACACTGTACCCCCCCCCCCCCCCCCCAACTACACATTTATATTACATACAGTCTGTTTGGCCAAGGGCTAATAAACATTGCTTCATTTGTAAATTTGAAACTACACAAAATGTCTACTCATATCTTGAGTTTAATTCATTTTCTTTTACATTTTATTAAAAAACGAATAAAAAAAAGAGTAGCACTTTTTGAAAGAAATGTAACATAAGAAAGGTAAAGGGCAAATATTAACCACGTAAGCTGTTTATATTGCTTGCAATTTAGGTGAAGCAAGCATGTGTAAAGCATTTTAATGTAAAATTGCTTAATTTTGCTGAATTAAATACAAGTAACAAAGTAAACGAGTAACAAAAATGTGAACACCACACAAGGGTTAAATATGTCACATCCTGGTCTCGTCTGGTCGTGTCTCTGTGTGTCTTCCCCACGTGACCTGTGCTCCCCTGTGTCTCCCGTCTCAGTACTTTTCCACCTGTTTCTCATTTGTAGCTCCGCCCCTTCCCCAGGTGTTTCTAATTATAGTGTGTTTCCTGTTTCTTTAAATAGCCCTCCTCTGCCACTTTGTCTCCGTCGGTCTTTGCACCTTCCTCTGTTGTCTGTCTCTCCGCGTTTCTGTGTTGCTATAGCCCTAGTTCAGTGTTTATTCATAGTTTGTTTCCCTTGCTCCCTATTCTGTGTTTTTCTGTTTATTTCTAGTTTCCTGTTTTTTTATCCATTGTTTCATTCGTCGCTCCCTAGTTCCCTGCTTAGTGTTTTGCTTCTTGTTGTTTTTGCTGTGTAAATATATTCCCTGTATATATCCCTGCCTTATTTAGTTTAGTACTTATTCTGTTCCTCGTTAATTTTCTTATATATATATTCCTTGTTTATTTTTGTTATTATTATTATCTCTTGTTGACTTAGTTTATGTTCTCTAGTTTCACTGGGTTGTTTTGGGTTTTGGTTATTCGTTTATCTTTGTTAAGTGTTTACTTGTTCCTTGTTTCATTGTTTATTTGTTATTTATTTAATAAATTATTTATGTCGCTCTTACCTGCACTTGTGTCCGCCTCCTCGTCTACCTGCCGTGACAAAATACCTACAAATAAAAGGTGCTATACAGGGTTATTGGAGTGCTTCCAAAGAGATGTACTTCTAATGAATGCATTCGGCCAATTTAAGTCATACCCATTGATGACACAGATGTTTTAATGCACATATTGTTGATATTTTAGACAGTTATCTAGTTCCTGTGGTGAAGTACTGCCAAGAAAAGGGTCTCCATGGAGAAGAGCGTGCTTAGTGACAGGTTAGAGGGGTTTAAACCCCCAGAGTTGAGCTTCTGACCTATGGAGCAGAGGAACTGTGCTGTCTGGAATAAATAATTATGTCCATCCAATACTTGTGAGACCAACATCCAGCATGCTGAACTCACTAATGCTCTTGTCTCTGAATGGAACCAAATCCCACCAGAGAGCAATGCTCTTGAATCTATAGAAATATAAATATTGTCCCAATACTTTGTCCATACAGTGCATAATGAATGTGTAACGAATCATTTAAAGGGGGTCTAAACACCCTTAATACTACTTTACATTACATTACATTACATTTGGCAGACGCTTTTGTCCAAAGCGACTTACAATAGTCAAGTACAAAAGTAATAGAAGTTCAAGATAAAACATTTTTAGATATGGCTTAAGGAGGTCGAAGGGAAATAATGGGATAGAGAAGTGAAGGAGGGGAAGAAGGAAATGAGGTTAGAAGTAATTAGTGTGTTACTACTTCTAGAAGACTCCACCCTCAGCTCAAATTTGAAAAGGTGCTCCAAAAAATGTGAGATGTAGTTTAGGAGGGGCACTGGGTGATGTATGGGTTTAGAGTTGGGACAGGAGAGAGAGCTGATTGGCTGAGCTGAAGCAGCAGCAGCAGTTTACCTCTGATAGCAGTGAGTCTTTAGCACACAGCACCTCAATAAAGACAGTAAACTTGCATGTTTTAATCACATGCACACTGAACACACACATATACACACGCAGCACTCTCATAAACACTGAGGCACAGACCCCAGGCTACTCTGTCCACTTTAAATTAATGAACGCCTCACTGTATTGGCGACCGTAATTTATTGACCACCTCAAGGCAGCAGCGGCTGCACGGGCATCAGCATCCGCACGGCCCTACAGTAAGCAGTGGACAATATCGACCACCATTAAACAATGTTTGCAACAAGCCATTTGCCACAAGATTGCTTTGTGACACATTACACCCTCTAGTGCTAAATTAAACACTGAATGCTGAGCCAACAAATCAGGCTCTGAAGACTCAATCACTTTGCCTGTTCGCATCATTTAGCCTGCGGGCACCCGCCCAGATCAGACACTTTTATTCACTTTGGCGTGACAGAGCTGTAATTCATTAAGTGCGAATCAGTGGAGCTGCTTTTAGAGAGCGCAGTTCCCCTGAAGTTGTTAAAGGGAGGCTTATTTCAAAGAATCAAATCCAATCCCTCCATCAAGAGGCTTTGTTTGAATCTCTGATTCAAGGCCAATATGTCTTTTTAAGCTAGTTTTTTTATTTTATTACTATTTGTTTCAAATAAAGCATACATTTCTCACTAATAGATTTTTTTAGCGAGCATCACATGGTACTGAATGCAGCCAAACAGGGACTAAAGCAGAACTCCGGTGTAAAATTGACTTTTGTTGTAGTAAAATGTGATAAAAAAGTACTTTCCTTTGATGAATAGCACACCTCCGTTCTCCCACGGCGTTCCGAGATCCAGAAATTTTAACAGTTTGTCCAAAACACCCTTCAGACTCTGTGAAATGGGGCATATTTTGCCCCGATAAATCACTGAAACATTGTTATCATTGTAGCTCCACACCTTGAATCCTTGCTAGAATCTGAAGAGCCCTGACATTTAAAATGAGGCATTAATAACTTAAAAAAGTGCACAAGAAGCTTATTTAAAAACACTGTTCAGCTCTGAGCACCGCCATTACTGTACTGATAATGACATAGACATATATATATACATAGACTCCACATAGCCTGCCTCCTGGCACTGGTTGCTATGGAGTCTATGTGTGTGTATATATATTGCTAAATTTCCTTCGGGATCAATAAAGTATCTATCTATCTATCTATCTATCTATCTATCTATCTATCTATCTATCTATCTATATATATAAATATACAGTACAGGCCAAAAGTTTGGACACTACTTCTCTTTTTCAATGTGTTTTCTTTATTTTCATGACTATTTACATTGTAGATTCTCTCTGAAGGCATCAAAACTATGAATGAACACATGTGGAGTTTTATGTACTTAACAAAAAACGGTGAAATAGCTAAAAACAACAAAAAAAATTATATTCTAGTGTCTTCAAAATAGCCACCCTTTGCTCTGATTACTCTTGTCATTCTCTTAATGAGCTTCAAGAGGTGGCCACCTGAAATGAAAAGTTTTCCAACAGTCTTGAAGAAAGGAGTTCCCAGAGGTGTTTATTAGCACTTGTTGCCCCTTTGCCTTCTTCACTCTGTGCTCCAGCTCACCCCAAACCATCTGGATTGGGTTCAGGTCCGGTGACTGTGGAGGTTCAGCTCATTTTTTGTTAAGTACATAAAACTCCACATGTATATATGTCTATGTTATTTTAAAATTATGCCCTGTGTCTTCTAATCTGAAGGGTGTTTGGACAAACTGTTAAACTGTCTGGATCTTGGAACGCTGTGGGAGAACAGAGGTGTGCTATTCATCAAAGGTAAGTACTTTTTATCATGTTTTACTGCAACAAAAGTCCACTTTACACCAGAGTTCTCATTAAAAAAAAACAGAAAGTACAGCCATTTTACTTGTTTAATAGTTTTTCCTTTGGAATGTATGAATATTGCATGAATCGCAGCTTTAATTTCCTCTCAGTGGGAGGTTTTGTAGGTTTTGTAGGTTTTTGTAGGGTTTGTAGGGTTTGTTGATGGCCGCCGCCCGGGCAGGACGAGAGGAAATGAAACACAAACGTCCTTCACCTCTGATGTTACGAGAAAAGAGACAAGAGGCCACGTTCCACCAACAACAGTGTCATTGTGCCATCTAGAACTGGCATTGGCAGAGCCATGTTCGGTCTCTGGTGCGGAAGAGGAAATGGAAAAAGTGGTTGCGTCTATTAATGAAAATGACCTTCGGTACACACAACGCACTCCAAGACTGCTCCACACACATTTCAGAAAAACTCCACCTGTGCTTCAGACAGAGAGGCATTGTCCAAACCAAAAAAAATGGCTGAGCTTTGGTAGGGAAATTAGATTTTTGTTGAAAAAAAAAAGTAGGCTAGCTCTTGATTGAAGCAAAAACCAATAACTCTTTTTTTATTATTATTTTTACAGCAAAATACATGTACAGTATGTAAAAGTTTTTTTTCTTTTTTTTTTTTACAAGCTCACATGTGAATGCCATTTGGAACTGAAGACCTTTATTATATTCCTTAAACTGACAGTCTTTCATTTACATTTAAATCAGCTTCCCTCCAGCTCCCCTCCAAACACATCCAGCATTTCTGCCTCTGGTAAGTAGCTGTGAATGGATTCATACAACATACCTGCTTGTTGGAAGCTAGGTGCTAAGTGGGTCTTGGGACAACTGTTCCAATTGAGAGGAACGTGTGAAATTAAACACCACGCGGCTTTATAACTGAAAGCAGCAGAGTCCATTGTCCCCGAGAGACACGGTGTAGCAGCTCAGACTGAGGGTGTGCTTCTCTTTCTCAAACAAACACACGAGTGCAGGAGCAGGAATCTAGTGGAGAGGTTAATGTTAGCATTGTGGGGCTATTATTGGCGGAACGGCCCCGCCGTCTGATACGGACTCGCTTCGCTTCTGCTCTTTGAAGCTGAATGGCTGCAGAAATGTCAGCTAACAATAGTGCTTCCTGATGGGGGTCACTGCATGTGACTTCACATGTTTGGGAGCTACCAGGCTTTTAGCATTGAAAAATGCGCTGAGACAAAAAAAAAGATCTCTGGTTTGGGAATAAATTAGGGGAATTAGTTTGATTTAAATACACTTAGTAGGAGAACAAGTCAATTTTAGGTTAGTTGCTGAAAACAATAAAAACAATATGCAATATCCAGCTGTTTTTGTTTATACGATCTGGTCATAGTCTTCACTAAGCAACTGATTAGTGATTATCATCCATGCTGTTAAAGAATTTAGCTCTTGACCAGTGTAGGGAATGGTGATTTAGTTTTTTGAAGTTTGATGGTTCAGCTACGATTAACCTGACCTAGCTAAACAACCAATATGACCAAGCTTGACCATTCTTACTGACCAGTATAGATTAACCAACATGACCAAAATCTTATGCAACATACTAGTGCATCTCAAAAAAATAGAAATGAGATCATGAAAATGTTTCTTTATTTTAATAATTCAGTTCAAAATGTGAAGCTTATATATTATGATGGTTTGGAGAGACATGTCATCTGCTGGTGTTGATCCACTGTGTTTTATTACCAAGTCTAAAGTCAGTGCAGTTTTGTTTTCCTGGACAATCTTACAGCACTTCATGCTTCCCTCTGCTGACAACAACTTTTATAGAGATGCGAATTTCATTTTCCAGCAGGACTTGACACACTGCCCACACTGCCAAATGTACCAATTGGTCTTGTGTAATATTCTAGTTTTCTGAGTCACTGATTTTTGGGTTTTTATTGGCTGTTAGATATAAACATCAACAATTAAAGAATACATCTATATAATATGAGACATTCCACATTTTGAGCTAAATTACTGAATTAAAGTAACTTTTCAATGATATTCAAATGATTTGAGATGCATTAGTACACTATGCTTCATACTCTCTTTCTATAGATCACAAAATGATTGTTTCACTGGTGGATTGGAAATCTACTGATTGAGAATGTATTAACCAGTTTCAGACTGTCATCAGAGAAGGTACAGGGTAAACATGTTTACATTGTATTTAAAATAATAGATAAAAAAAGTCTCTATATTTTTTTATTTGTGTTTTTGTAAGAACCATGCTTTTTTTTTGCTGAATGAGGCTTTATTTCTTGTTGTTTATTTCGAGTTGTTGGATACACTGTAAATATCCCATATGGAAAACAGTTTGGATAGGTAAGCATATTGTTTTCCCATAAAAGTAATGAGAGAACATGACTGATATTTTGCTTATATTCCTATTTATTATTTTTCTCCTTCAAAATTATAGTTTTCCTCAGTAACAAAATACACTAGAATGCTGACTTATTTTTTTTTTAAATACATGCAACATTGAGGTCTCACAAAAAAGTGCTTTGGAAAGTGGTTATACAAAAAAAAAACATACAATTTAGCAAAAAAACTAAAAAAACTTGTAAACCCTAAGCCAAGGCAACTGTACAATAAATCAATGTTCATAATAAAACAGTAAAACCACAATGCTGTGTTAAGTCTATACAAGATAAATTGATAACTCAAAAAAAAGATAAATATCACATCAAACCTTAACTTTATTCTTTCTTCATTTTTGTCCAACTTAAAACATGATCAATTAAACATCTATTTAGACTTAGTCATTGTTAATTATTATTATTTTTTGTCTAAATTTCAAGTTTTTCTAGTTAAGAGATGTTTATAAAAATATTTTAAAAACATTGAAAAAAAAAACACAATATAATATATTACTCAGTACAGTGTTCAATGCATTGTTTGACTGTTCATTAAATATAATTATTAATAGTAATCCTACAAAAAAAACAGTTATTCTACTAATTAGACTAATTATGGTTGCCAAGCAACATAACATTAAGGGCACACTTATTTTAATACAGTATCTTTAGGCACTAATACAGATAGCTGATTTGTGTGACCATATGTGTTTACATTAAGTATTGTACAACATTTTTTATTATAGTAAATTATAATGTATTATAACAGGTATTGGTCTGTATAGTGACAAGTATAGTGACAGACTTTCTTTGTGGGACTAGATTATTAATGATAGATATATACTATTTTAACATAATATATAGCTTATAATGTATTATTATAATGTATTATGATCACATGTCATGATGCTTAATAAATATGGCTATAGTTGGTTATGCATGTTTATAAATATTTATAGCCATGTTTATAATGTCTCATGAATGCATTATGTTATGTTATGATTGTGTTTATAGTGTCTAATAAAGATGACATTCATAGAAAGTGTTACCGCAAATTATATTAATGTTATTAACTGTATTCTATACATTTATCTTCAGTGTTGTTGTTTTTTATCATAGAGTAAACATAGTCACAGAGTACATACTACAGTCCAGCACTGTAGATGCACAACACATAACAGCATAATCTGCAGAAGTCCTTGCTCCAACACTCTTCCAGTACATTTTCTTTGCGAATCGGCATTTATCAGAAAGGGTCATCCATCATGGTCAGCAGAATTCCGACTCATGAATTCCATAAGGGTACCAACTGTGTACTGTAAAAAAAAAAAAAAACACTCCACACGAAACAGAAAAAATAAAAAGTGAGTTTAACAGTGGCCCAGAGGACGAGAGGAAGGCATGGTGAAGACCAGATGAAGGCCGGCTTTAGTGCTACCTCAGCAGGCGAGGCCGTGTCTCATTCCCCACACTGATTGCATTGCGTTGGCCTCCTGTCCACTGTGGAATCGATCCTAAGACCTAACCTTGCATTTAAAAAACAGCAACAACAACAAAAAAAAAATCCACCTCTTACTTGTTTCTCTCTCTTTTCATTTCCCAAAACACGGCTGCTTTCTCCATTCTTCACTTTCCTCCAATTCCCCCAATTTATTCCTCAATCAATTTACAACCCTGCTCCTTTTCCCTTTTCCCTCTTTCTCGCTTTCTATTTTCATTCCATTTGCCTCCCTTCACTCAATTCTCACTTCAACTTACTCTTATTCTCTTCCCAGAGGATCCCGTCTTCTTCTCATCCTCGTGTTTTTCTCCTCCGAGTCCATCCGTCTTGCTGTGTATCTATTTATTTCAGTGTTTCTACAAATTTTCTTAAGGAAAGGAGAAAAGAAAAGTTCTACAATCTAAAAAAAAAAAGCTATTGGCTTCTGTATTTGTGTAACGTAGAGAAGGCAGGATGCAAGTGCAAGTCGGTTTCATTATCCATATGAGAAAAAGTAAACAAACAACAAAACACTACGGAATATTATAAAGAAAAAGGTAACTGAAACAAAACACTAAAAAACAGAGGATAAACTAAAAGAATGAAACAAACAAGCAAAAATAACAAAGAAACAAACTAAATAAAGCAAGCCTGGAATACTGAAGACAAAACACAGCAGGTATGAGGCTAAAACGAAACAGATATACAAGATCCGGTCACGGTCAAACAAAAAGCGCGACATAGAACAAAGGAGCACATGGGGCATTTATACACAGGCACACACTAGGGACACCTGTGGAGGTAATGAGGGGGGCGGAGTTACAAATGAGACAGGAGGGGTTACAGATGACAAGGCGGGGCTAAGGTGGAGACAAGACCAAAACACAACAGTAGCACATGGCTGGGAAACATGACAGGTAAACAAAAGAGAACAGGACAGGAGCAGGAAGGAACCAAAAAAGGAAAGACACTGGACAGACACAGGCTAAGGTGTGACAATTTGATTTTAACTCTTTGAAGCACAACTTGAAATTTTCCTTTTACTGGTCACTAGTTACTTTTATAGTGGAGTAACTCAGTTAGTAACTCAGTTACTTTTTTGGAGAAGTAACTAGTAACTATAACTAATTACTTTTTTAAAGTAACGCTCCCAACACTGTTTATAGGTATACTCCCAAATTCCACATGAAAATAGTCATTTAGAGCATTTATTTGCAGAAAATGAGAAATGGCTGAAATAACAAAAAAGACACAGAGCTTTCAGACCTCAAATAAAGCAAAGAAAACAAGTTCATATTCATAAAGATTCATTTTAAGAGTTCAGAAATCAATATTTGGTGGAATAACCCTGGTTTTTAATCACAGTTTTTAATCATGTATCTTGGCATGTTCTCCTCCACCAGTCGTACACACTGCTTTTGGATAACTTTACGCTCTTTACACTCCTGGTGCAAAAATCCAAGCAGTTCAGTTTGGTTTGATGGCTTGTGATCAACCATCTTACTCCTGATTATATTCCAGAAGATTTTAATTTGGTAAAATCAAAGAAACTCATCATTTTTAAGTGGTCTCTTTTTTTCCAGAGCTGTATATCTTGTGTTAGATATGGTACAGTTCTAATCACAGTTGCGTACATATTAAATTTCTCAAGTGTGTACACTCAATTCATCAATACAAAAACAATGCTAATGCTTGATAATGAAGTAAGAAAGAAGAACTGAAACAATGATTTGTGGTTATCAATTACATGATATTTAATGAACAGTTTACATATTAAAAGATAAAAGTAACAAATCAGTCTTTAGCCAGGCATAGGATAGTATAGCATAGAAAAATAGTATGGTTTAGATTTGACTGAGGTTGTGTGGTAGAAGAGGTCGCATTGCTTGGGTATCAAACGTTTAAGAAATTTTTACATGGAATAGAGGTTTATGTGGAGGTTCTTTATAAGACAAATGATATGCACTAGCGTGAGGAATCATTAAAGACATGTCTTATAAAGAACCTCCGCATAAACCTCTATTCCATGTAAAAATTTCTTAAACGTCTTATAAAGAGCCTGTTAAGCAGTATTTTTTTTCTCTGATTTGATTCTGAAATACACCTGGTACCATTAGAAGGTCATTGAGTGCAAAACAGATCAAAAAGGTCTGCACCTGATCTATGAAAACGTCACATCAAACAGCACTTTGCTTGTAATCGTACACTTGAGGTTGACCACCTCTTTCCTAAAGGGTCACAGCTCTTCAGCTTCAGCTCTGAACTCAATACGTTTTAAGAAGAGGGTTAAAGAACTTTTGTTCCTCTTAAAGCTGTGAGAGCTTTTCTGCTGCATGTCTCCACCCTGGCATAATCACCTGTGACAGAGCCGGGCTTCAACCTATGGATCTCCGTCAGCCTGGAGAGTGGAGCACAGAGCTGGTTTTATTTGCGGCGGCAGAAAGCTCCTGACACAGTAAATACAGCTCTGTCATTTATCATCGACTCATCAGAGCTCTCATAAAAGAGAGGAACACGACACCGGACACTGAGGTGGGATTACTGCTCAGCCAACACATCCAGACAATACGGAGGAATGCCAGCCTGCCTTTGAAGCTCTGGTGCCTTAGGAGGCAGAGGCGCCAAGATCTTCATGTAGATGTGATGAAGATTACACTGTAATCCCGGATAAGTTGAATTGGTACCACTTTAAAATAAGACTACCTTTATAAAGGGTTAATAAATGGTTTACAATTAGTTTATTAATGGTTACTAATTAGGTTGTAAATGCCTTAAAAATCATTAATCATCAGTTATAACACATAATTAGAAAGGGCAACACTATAGATGGCTGTGGGTTCACTATATCATTTCTAGCTCAGAAAAACGGGCCAAAGAGTCTAAAAGCGGAGAGAGTGCGCATTTCTAGCGCAGAAAAACGGGGCAAAAGAGTCTAAAAGTGGAGAGGGCGCGCATTTCTAGCGCAGAGAAACGGGCCAAAGAGTCTAAAAGTGGAGAGGGCGCGCATTTCTAGCGCAGAGAAACGGGCCAAAGAGTCTAAAAGCGGAGAGAGTGTGCATTTCTAGCGCAGAAAAACGGGGCAAAGAGTCTAAAAGCGGAGAGAGTGCGCATTTCTAGCGCACAAAACGGGGCAAAAGAGTCTAAAAGCGGAGAGAGTGTGCATTTCTTGCGCAGAAAAACGGGGCAAAAGAGTCTAAAAGCGGAGAGGGTACGCATTTCTAGCGCAGAAAAACGGGGCAAATAGTCTAAAAGCGGAGAGAGTGCGCATTTCTAGCGCACAAAACGGGGCAAAAGAGTCTAAAAGCGGAGAGAGTGCGCATTTCTAGCGCACAAAACGGGGCAAAAGAGTCTAAAAGCGGAGAGGGTGCGCATTTCTAGTGCAGAAAAACGGGCCAAAGAGTCTAAAAGTTGACGTAATTAAGGAGTTTAACATTAAGAGACATCATGAAATTGAACATCAATTTGAAAAATCTTAGTTTACACAACACTGTTAAAGATAAAGATAGTAAGTCAAGTAAAATGGTGTGTAAATGAAATAATCAGGAAAAATGTATTATTTAAAGTGGTATATTTCATTATTTGTTTTATTACAGAGACTGTGGCCCGTGACTTCAAATATATTTCTCCTTTTGCCCCCAACAAAAAAAGTTTGGACACCCCTGCTATAACTGATTATTAATGATTTTTAAGGAATTCATTTTAGTAACCATTAATAAATGAATTGTAACCCATTTATAAACCCTTTAAAGGTAGTCTTATTTTAAAGTGGTACCATTGAATTAATTAATTGGTAATGAAAACTTAAGTTAGAACATCAAATTATTACAACTAAAGGGGAAGCTGATTTAACTTTTTAAGATCGGATAATTTGATTTTACTTAACTTTTTTAAGGCAGTCGGTTTGCTTAAATTTTTGAGTTGAATTTACCAAAAAAATTTGAGAAAACCGGTTGCCTTAAAAAAGTTAAGTAATGGGAAATTAGCATAATGGGGAGTTAGCATAAATTAAAACATCAAGTTATTACAACTAAAGGGGAAGGTGATTTATTCCTATGGTAGCCCAGGGGGAATCACTACACACTGATGGTGAGTGTTAGTCAGAAACTGTTTGATACATCCAGTATGCAAATAGATTGTGACAGAAGCCAATGGAAAAGAGGCTGTTAATGACAATAGACTAAACTCAGTTATTATAAGTTGGTTCAACTCAAAGATCTCAGTTTGAATAGTACAGTATATGTGCCCACAACTGTTCAAACTAACTCAAAATAGTTGAGTATTGTTTAGAAATATCCAATTTTATATAAAACAGACTTAAATCATTTTAGTTCAAACAATGTATGGGATTACAGTGTATAGAGAGAATATAGAGTGAATATATATGGTACAGTTTTACCCCGTAACCCAGGAGTGGCTCTTCAGGTCCTGCCCTGCGAGACGGAGAGTTGTGAGGTGAACGAGACAAACACCATCTGAAGACTTGCCAATTCGATCCAGACGGCCAGAGAATGCATCTAAAACGAATTCCCTCTCACAGGTCTGCGCGGTGGGCTTAACGAAAATCAATACTGTAATTTTCTACTTAGATAACCCAATTCCTGCAGAGCGATTTTCTAATTTCCTCCAAGAGCATCTTCGATTATTCAATCAAAGAGCCCATTCTAGTCCGTCTCAGCACTGAAACCATAGTTTTCAGATCTGTCTTGCTTTCACATGAGTCAATCACCTGCGGTGGAGGACTCAGGCTCAAAACAGCATCCTTTGTGAGGGGAAGATGTGGCAGAAGTGCACCAATATGTGGGTATTTAGCATGATATATTTGTGGAGAAAAAAAAATCAGCCAACGTTTTGTTTTGGGAGCTTTGGGGTCACTGTTGATGTATCAATCCAAGACTTTGAGACACACTGTTTCAGCTCTGTTTCAGGTTCCTGTGTGATCTTATTGCAGAATGTTGCCAAAAAAAAGGCAAGAACAACAAAAAAACCCTGTCTTAGGGAGCATATAAAAAAACAATATAGTCTTTAATAGGCTTTAAACATACTTCCTATGCACAAACACATTTAAGGGACAGTGTAATAATAGGAAAAGTGGTTTGTTGCCTGAGGGCAACGTCATATCATAGAGGTTTAGGACACATTTATCAACATTTCTCGATCTAGAGGGCACATCAGCCATCAGCGCAATGTAATGCAAGAAAGGGCACCCAAGTTGCACCAATCACATTTTTCTTTCCCTCAAAAAAGGGCACTTTGTCTCTTTTGAGATCACTGAGAACACCCGTCCAGATCTGGTATGAAGTGCATGTTCTCCTGAACAGTGGGTGGGGGAACAGTAGGTAATCACTGGTGGACTGAAAGGGGGTGCAGGGGGGGCAACCACCCCCCTCTGGTGCCCCCATGGTTGATACAGTATCAGTGAACTGCCAGATTTGGTTATTTTGAAAACACTGAGAGCACTGAGAGCACAGTGCTGGTGGTTAATGAAACCATCCGTCCAGACCTGGTATGAAGTGTATATTCTCCAGAACAGTGGGTGGGGGAACAGTAGGTAATCACTGGTGGACTGAAAGGGGGTGCAGGGGGGGCAACCACCCCCCTCTGGTGCCCCCATGGTTGATACAGCATCAATAAAATGCCACATTTGTCTCTTTTGAAAACACTGAGAGCACTGAGAGCAGAGTTCTGGTGGTTAATGAAACCCCCCATCCAGACCTGGTATGAAGTGCAGATTCTCCAGAACAGTGGGTTTTAGGTGATCACTGGTGGCAGTTCAGTGGCAATTCACTGATGCTTTATCAACCATGGTGGCACCAGAGAAGGTGGTTGCCCCCCCTGCACCCCCTTTGAGTCCAGTCTTCCATTGATCACCTAAATCCCACTATGTTAGAGAATCTGCACTTCACACTAGGTCTGGGTGGGTGTTTATATTAACCACCAGCACTCTGCTCTCAAAGTTCTCAGTGTTCTCAGTAGATATCTATGCCAGCGGGTTCTGGCAAGACACAAAGCCAAAGCCAGCCAGGCAAAGCTCGAAACAGCGAGCTGCAATAAAGTGGAATAGTCTAGACGCGTAAAGCCGCTCGTTTCTGCCTGAGCCTACGCGGGGGTTTGAGGTCGGTTCATAACCACACTGTAAATTAAGATCCTACGCATATGTGGTCTGCAGCTTGGGTGGCATGATCTTCTGCATTATTAAAAATAAAACAGCGAAAGGGAAACGGAACGGGGAACAGCGTAGGGAGAAAGCTGCTGAGGTTTCAGGAAGATGGAGGACGGGGTGGTTTATCTAAGGTCTTTCAGCGCTGGGTTGGACACAATCTCGGCTACGCAGCATGACTGGGCTGAGAGGGAACAATTAAAGTGGGAAGACATAATCATTTATCAAGCTTCCTGTTGGAGATAAGCCATCCCCCTCCACTCATCTGCCAGGCGTGAGCAGAGAAAATGAATTAATTTTGCTTTATCTAAACGCAGACTTCAATTAGGCAAGTCATTGTTTCAGAGGAGAAAAAGCACACAGTGAAAGAAAATGGATATACATTAGGCTGAAAGGAACACACACACACTCACACACACATACACACATGCACTGTATACTGAAGAAGTACGACAATGCGTGCTGAAGGTTAAGTTTCATGCATTTTGCTCTGCTTTGCCGTTGGGTGAGGTAAGTGTGAACTGATGATTCGCAACAGCTGGACATTGCCCTTCTCTTCTCACTGCATAGATCCTCTTTCTCCATCAGTGCTCGCAAATCCTCTTTCTTCCCTCTTCCCTCCTCTTTTCCTGTCGTGCGAAAGCAAGTAAGCAACCCATTACCAGACCCTTGTGGAGCTCAAACTACCTGCCAGACCTTAGTGCCACATCTGGATCAGATAAGACATCCTGGTTTGTCTCATAGGTGCCTCTTTCCCATGACTGACACACTTTACCCACCAGTGATTACAACACTTCATTCACTCATGTCTGACCTGACTGACCTGAGTCAACATGATAAACGATACTAAGCACTAACCCAACAGGAGCCACTGTAAGACATGGAATTATAAGGAGTTTCACAACCCCGGACAAAGGGATTCATAATGGAACTTCCATTACGGTGCTAGATTTCTATTCTCGCCCAAGGCCAGACCACACCGATGGCTGATCTAAGGCATGCGCCGAACACAGAAACATCCAAACAAGCCGTAGCACTTGTGGTAATGGCTGGGGCATTCTCGTTCCTCATGGGAAATCGGAAGCAGGGTGTTTTTCCCCCTCTCCGTCGTGGCGTATGAGTGCTTGACACCATGCTCTGCCCATTATTCTTGGCCAGTGGAAACACATGGGTTGATATTACATCCCCGTTGTAATAATAAACCCATTTCATCTCGGCTGAGGATGGATCGAGAATTCCGAAGGCACAGAGTCATGAAATTACATCCGCCATGCTGAGGGCATCTCTCCAGAAATGAAAATGAAATCCTATAGCAAACAGGAGGGCAGGGCGAAGGAGCACACGGAGCCACATTACATATGTGCCACTCTTGAAGTCCGCCTCAAATAAAGACGTCTCCGGAGGTTTCACGCGGGGGAACAAACTCACAAGACAAGCGTCTGCAGACAAGCGAGGTCTATGGAAGGCGAGGTAATGAAATAGGAAATGGTTTGGCAGTGGTCAAATGGAAACAGTGGCAGGAAGTGCCAGTCCACACAGTGCCAGCTGAAAGACATTGCTGAGAGTCTCAAGGCTCATTAAAAACAGCTACAAGAGCCTGGGCAAACAAAGACGCTACATGGAAGCTCTACAGGAGGATAATTTTCTAAATTACAGCAGATGAAAGCTGATTGAAACCCAATCTGTATTTGCATTATGTTGAGTAATTGAGCTAAATTCGACACAGGAATAAAGCAGGAATAAATCAGCCGTTTTCCTGTGTGCTGGCTGAGTGAACGTGGCAGGTTGTTGTTTTATGTGCGGCAGTCCGGGGCATCTGTTCTCTATAGCGGCTCATTAGTATATTCTCGGGGGACAGGGGGTCGGGGGTCATGGCACGGAGGTCCCAACTCCAACGGATGCATGAAACTGACAGAGCTGATAATGCTGAAGCTTGAGCAGGATGGGACCTATTGCCACCTCTGACCCCTCAGACAGAGAGAGAGAGACTCAGCAGGAGAGAGAGAATATCACCAAAATACTCTTGTAACCACTCAGCTCACCCAACTGTGAAAAAAAAGACTCAGTCGACATCTTCACCAATTTAAAACTGAACCCAAAGACTTCATTCTAATCTCGGTAGCTGCCATAATTAGACCTCACCATTTTGCCCTTTCATTATCTTTCAGCGAGTACTTTCAGTTCATAATTCACACTGCATAATTCTCACTGCACTTCTTTGCACCGAATTCACTCTGAGAAGCTGCACACTTCAATAAAACAAAGATTTAAGCTGCCTTAATATAAGCCTTCTCTTCTATTTAACAAAAAAAGTAAATAACATGGTTGTTTATAGCACTATTATCTGACTAGCAACATTTTTTTTCTCCTGGCCTCCCTCTACAGTCAGTCAGGGAGTGTGATTTGTGCTTTGAGACAGATTTTACACATGCGTTTCTGGAGAGATATCCACAGAACCATCATCAGGAAGAAAAGAATTAGGAGGTAGAGTAGTATAACAGTTTTGTTCAAATCAAATTTTAAAGTTCTTATGAGCCTTATTCTGCCCACTTTACTAAAGTTACATAGTGCAGCTAGCACAGGCTGTAAACCATGGTTTTTAATAAGCTTCTTGTGCACTTATTAATGCTTCGTTTTAAATGTCAGAGATCTCCGGATTCCACCAATGAGGTGTGGAGTTACTTTTAGCCAGGATAAAGGTGGAAAAAGCGATTTACCAGCAAGGGCAAGGAACTGCAAAAAATACTGGATCTCAGAAAGCTAAAGGGAGAGTGGATGTGTGCAATTCAACAAAAAATAGTACTTTTTATCATGTTTTACTAAACCAAAAGTCAATTTAACACCAGAGTTCTCCTTTAATAAGGGCCAAATTGTTTTGGATAGATGTATCTTTGAAATGGCAAGGCTTCCAATGTGCTCCTGGGCAGCTGTAATGAGTGCTTACCTTCAGAAGTTTAGGGAGATCAAAAAAATAAAAAAAATAAAAAACGAGTTACTGAGGGTAATGAGAGCTAATTCATCCGGACAGAACTGGTAGAAATGCTACTGTGGTAGAAATTATGCAAGAGGTAGAACTTATTGTGCTAGTGATGCTAGTTATGCCCATGTTTAATCATTATCTTTCGTCAAAAGCACATACAATTGTTACACAAGCTTTATAAATGAACTATAACTACAGCAGAGGTTTGGACACACCTTTTCTTTTTCAGTGTGTTTTCTTTATTTTCATGACTGTTTACATTGAAGATTCTCACTGAAGGCATCAAAACTATGAATGAGCACATGTGGAGTTTTATGTACTTAATAAAAAAAGGTGAAATAACTAAAAAAATACATTTATATTCTAGTTTATTCAAAATAGCCACCCTTTTCTCTGATTACTGCTTTGCACACTCTTGGCATCATTCTTTCAATGAGCTTCAAGAGGTGGTCACCTGAAATGGTTTTCCAACAGTCTTGAAGGAAGGAGTTCCCAGAGGTGTTTATTAGCACTTGTTGGCTCTTTGCCTTCTTCACTCTGTGCTCCAGCTCACCCCAAACCATCTGGATTGGGTTCAGGTCCGGTGACTGTGGAGGTTCAGCTCATTTTTTATTAAGTATATAAAACTCCACGTGTTCATTCATAGTTTTGATGCCTTCAGTGAGAATCTATAATGTAAATAGTCATGAAAATAAAGAAAAAGAGAAGGTGTATCCAAACTTTTGTCCTGTACTGTATGTGTGCCTTCTTTACCTGTGGTAAAGTGCTGGAACAGCAAGTTGAAACTTCAGTAGAATCTCCTCCCAGTTCATTTAAAGGATTTAAAGGATCTGCTGCTAACATGATGCCAGATACCACAGATAACACCTCAGCACATTCTTGGTGGCATTAATCATTTTTCAGCTGCGGACAATCCCAACTCCTGTCCAACACCAGGAGCCTTCCCCACCAGGTTACCTGCAGGTCAGACTGGCGTGAACAGAGGGAGCTAAGCTGTGGAGATTGGCAGTGTGTAGTGGAGCGTTAGAGTTTGACCTGAGAGATCAGCCTCACTGAACACGACAAGCCACCTTAATACTGCATCAACAAACCCAGCAGTGAGCCAATGACCAGTCTACCATGCACAGCGCCCAGTTCACCCAGTTCTCACACAGCAGCCGCAGCACAATGCATTCTGGGACCAGGAAAGTTTGTTTAGGGGATTTTGCCTCACCCAAAATCAGCATAGTTTCAGTTTGTTTTTACTACTTGGAGAAACGGCTCAGTGCTTCATTATATTACTCAAATTTCACCATGATTTATTTAGTGTTTTAATAATTTCTCTCAGGAGTTAACATATTAATAATACTAAGTTTACACGTGTGTAGTAACCAGTGTATTTTTTATTGTAATGTAATGCAGACAATTAAAGCAGTGCATAGTTTCTGTTGCTGTTACTTTTTGATGGATTTTAATATAACCCAAAAAAAGTAAATAGGTTAAATGTTTTACTAAAAAAAAGTTTTTAATTTACTGAATACTGACTCTGACAGTCACAAAAAGGGATAATTGCTTATTAATTCATTAATTTTTCTGAATTTATGGGTATTATACATATATATATATAAAAAAGAAAACTTTCAGAGAGAGTTATTTTCTATGAGAGGTTTGTATGCAGGGTATGAGTGCAATGCAATGTTGTTACATGTATCTACTTCTGTATCTATCTAATCTATTGCTCAAACTTTCTGTATCAGAATTTAAATGTAAACCAGAAATAGGCCAAAACATGATTTTTTGCATTTTACATTAGTGAAAATATTATAGAGTATCACAAAACATGCACAGTAAATCAAGTCAATTTCAATATTTTTACATTATTATGCAAAGAGGGATTGAGGCATGTCATTTGCAAGTTGTGCTCTACCAATCAAAAACTGGGACCTCAGTATGGCAACAAATCAATTCCCAAATCTGAGAATCAGCCCTAAATTGCAGCTTTTTCTCAATTTTCTCTCAGTGTTTGTGAGGAGAACTACTTACACCAGCAAAAACCGATAGTGCACATGAAAAGGTACTCTCTCCAGGGATACCGCTCCCATTCCTGAGCCCTGCCTACTGATCTCAGAAAGTGAGAGTGGTGTTGTGTTTGTGAGTAGTTCTCCTTGTGCGCAAGAGTATTTTTTCTCTTTCGTGAAATCAGTGTAACATTTATCAGTTCAATTTCCTAAACTCAACAACAGAAATTTGGGTATAAAATGTCATTTCTGCCTTTTACAAACAGAAGTTCAGGATAAAAAATAAATCAGATTTGAATCAAAATTACAAAAAAAAACAAAAAAAACTTTTCTCGATTTTTCCATTTTTCCATCTTGAAACAAAAATGTATTTGAATATGCAATCAAATTTTTGTTAGAAGAGGCAAAAATGGAAAAATCAAGAAAGTGTATTTTTTCCTGTAATTTTGATTGTGAGGTGCAGAAGTGGAAAAACTTGTGAAAAATGTATGAAAACCCATTTCTTCTTTAGTATACTAAATGAAAAAAAAATAAACTGATAAAAATTACACACACCATTTTCCTTCAGCACAGGCATTTTTGCTTGTTTATAATTTTATTTTGTGACTTTTTTGAAGAATTTTAGGATTTGGCCGATGCTGTTTTACATATATATTCTTGTAGTTACATTCCAAGGCCTAGGCTGCTATCTCACAGAAGAGATGTTCCAAAGTAAATGACCAATCCTGTACAGCAAGAAAAGCAGTCAGAGAGAAGTTCAGAGAGATTTGCAGGACGCCAAGGATGTATCTGTCCAGATTCTCGGTTAACCACAATTCTCTGAGTATATACAAAACATGTCAGAAAGTAAAAACCTCTAAAGCAGAGCTTTAAAATGATTCATAAATTATTTCATTGAGGAAGTGAAAAAATCACACAAACTATATGTGAAACTATGTGACACTAGCCGTCCTAAAGTTGGTGTTTCCACCTTGAAGTCTTGTTACACTGAAAGTATCCTTCCAAGGGCCCGTCCTACCTCGACTGCAGCCTAGGCTTTGGAACATAGCTTCCAACCTACATTTGTTAGACATTTATTTACACAAATAGCAAGATGAATATTGTGTAAGAAATCTCCCCCTATATGTGATGTATTGGGCTTGGTTTGTCTGGCTGAGTAATCAAGTGTGCCACCGGAAATCCACTGTTACTGTAGATCTGTTGGTGTGGTGATGGAATGATTTTAAACCCAAACAGTTCCACACATGTAGTCATACAGTATTCGTCAAAGACCGCAATTTGAAATCACCGAAACTGTAAAGTTTTTTTTTTCAGTTTTGCCTGCAGCAACTGAAAAAAAAAAATCTGTAACTGAAAACTCCCTCCTCATGACTGTCTTAGTCCACTTATTTCTAAACACAGTATAGAATTGCATCTTGGTTTTTCAGATCATTAAGCGCGACAGCCAAAAAGGCCACAGGACAGATTTGTTTATGTTCGCGGTGAAACGCATTCCTTCCTATCTGCTCGCCTTTCGGTGCGTATTCCGACTTCGTAATCCCACAATGCAGCTCAGTCGTAGCCGGCGTGAAAATATAATGACGCGTCGTAAAGCATGCTTACAAGTCTGGCCCTCTCGGGGACAGGATAAAAGCGGTTCAGTGAATGGCTCTGTTCATGGTTTTATGGTCTAGGTGAAGTCTGCTTCCAACAATTGATTAGAACTGGAGAGTCACAGTCCAGTGGTTTTAGGCTAACCTTTGCAGTCCCTAATGGTGCCAGTTGCTCCGAGTTGGAAAGGAAGCTGGCGCCGAGCGCGAGGGAACCGTAGGCTTGGTTAGAAGCCCCTGCCAGGCTTCTCACTTCTTTTTGTCACACGCCGGGTCCTTTTCTTCAGCCTGGCTCTTGTTACCGTTCCCCCGTAGCAGCCCTGCCTCACTTTAACAGCCGCTCTCGTTAGCTGCTGCAGCGCATGCCTAACCCTGGGCCCGGCTTTAATGAGATATGACTGGCCGTGCGGTGCGGCTAGAAACTGAGCGGAATGAAACTTCACTCTCCCTCCGTCCCTAATCCCAAACCGGTAGGCATATCCACATAAATATGTCACATTCAGGCAGGTCCAACACATTTGACACTGTGCAGCTCTGAGGCTCATTTTGGCTTGGGGTGTATTTAAAAAAAAAAACCTGAATGAAGAACGAAAGAATAAAATCTCTCTTACTAAAAAAAACGAACAAAAAAAAAAACAAATCCAGATCCCTCTTCTATAATTTGATCAGGGCTGAAATTTTTGCTTATATTAAACCCCCGTCCTGTACTGCTACAACTGTTCAGAGCTTCCCCAGCCTCTCTGTCAGAATCCAATGGCATCCAGATGCAGAACTGCATACACTACACATATACTGCACATATTCTGCATATACTCTCTATCAGGACAAGGGGGATGGATTGGCATTCGGCACGCTCCACAACGCTCTGAGCAAACACGACCCTGACGTGACCTCCCCCGTTACCCCCAGCCCCCGAAGGCTTCAAACAGGTCCATTAACGCAGCGCTGATACCCTGGGGCTGACCTGCTCCATTTCAAACTCAATCACCGTGCCCCCCACCTTCTTAATGCTATATCTGACCAAGCATTCAGGAACCAAAAAAAAAAACATACAGTACTGTGCCCTTACAAGCACATTACACACACTCAGGAGAGAAAGCAGACGAAATGTAAAAGGGCCTGCTACAAAAACACACTGCAGAATAACAGAATAAAACCCCATTGGCAACAATAACCAGCTCACAACACACACACGAACACAGAAAATCACAGTCAAGCACATCCAGGGTGTGGACCAGTCCTCCGAGAAGCACTGCTCATCCAAATAGGCTTTGTTTAGTTTACTTTACTGCGCACAGTGTTGAAAATCAACGCTTGTGTTTTTGACACGCTCTCGGAAAATCTGCAAAGTGTTCTCTTGTGTGTTTTTGCGAGAGAGTGTGTGCACATGTGTGTGTGTTGGTATGCAACAGTGTGTGTGTGTGTGTGGGAGAGAAAGAGAGAGAGAGAGAGAGAGAGTGATATAGTGTAATTGGTGAGCACTGTCATTCGTTACAGAGAACAAAGCTGTGGGACATAAACACCCAGAGTTGCCATTGAGAAGTTTCATCAGATCTGTCCCATTACAACACAAATTGTGGCCTTGGAGCAAATAATGCCATTGCTTTTGAATTAAGGGAGCAATCTTGTCTCAGGAATGTTTGTAAAGACGAATGTATAACTGATTAGATGTGTGAAAGACCAAAAGGCCTCATTTGTTATCCATTCAGCTCCCAATGATCCGAAACTCTGATCTCTTCTCTTTGATCGACTGTACAAGACTTTTTCCTGGTCCTGGTTGGTTCAAAACCTTAATTATAGGGTGTAAGACACACGAAAACCCTTGCATAAGGCACCTTGCCATCGCAGAATGGAACCATATGATGGTTGATGAAGAGCCTACCTGGAAAGGGCACCAGTCCGATGCAGACTGTCATGTCCTTTTCTGCTTTTTCCTGTTCAAGATCATGGTGGGTCAGGGCTCCAGTCCACTAAAGAGTACCACACACAGCCAATCACAGTCCTTTTGTTTTAGCCAATTACCTGCCATTTCTGTTTTTGAGAAGTTGCCGAAAACCATGCATAAACACATAAAGGAGAACACACCAAAGTCCTCACTGACAGTGACCGGAGTGACGATCAAACCTACAACCCCAAGCCCCTTGATCAGCAGTGCTACTGTGTTACATGTTGATTCTATACTGACATTAATGAGAAAAAATACAAAAGAAATGAGCATGTATGAAAAAGAAAAACTTGACATTTTATTGAGGTAAAAGGGCATTATTTTTTGCGATCTTTAGCGCACCGGTCAATTGTGCTCAGTGCAGATTCATTTATTCAGTTAAGTAATAGCAAAGTGAAATAAAATAAATGTATGTTCCATCGAAATGCTTTTCTCTTTTCATTTTTATTTCCAAAACTGCAGGATGTGAAAGAGAATGATTAAGAATGAGCATTTATGAAATTCTTAAACCTCAGAATGTCTATATCTGCTATATTAAGCTAAAGTTAGTGAACTGAACATACAGTAAATATAAATCCTTATAAACGTCAGAAATAAATATAACTAATAATAACTTATAGTTACTGTGTACATTTTTAAGTATATTTTATTTTAGAGTTGATTGCTTAAGGCTCTGGTCGAGGTGTTTTTTTTTTTTTTTTTTGCTGTGGTAAAGTGTATGGGTATTGTGGTTGGGGTGCGCAGTGCACACAGTGATCGGTGATCCAGACATGGTTGTGCAGCTGATTGTTGACTGTTGTCCTGGTTTTATTCGATCAGTGGCGTGCCTGTATTTCCTGCCGCCAAGATTGAAACACGCCAGAAAAGTCCAACGCTGTTTTAACGCTATTTTTAAACATAGACTGTTGGTGGGGTGTAAGACAGCAACGAGCATTGCAACACGCCATGCACAGGGTGTACGATAGGGCCCAAAGTCTTTGCTGTACGGCACCATTGTCAACCCAGATATTGTAGCATCTGGTTCCATGCAAATCCTGCTGTATGTAGGAAGCAGATGCAATGGAGAGAGTCAACCCCTTGGGCAACCAAACATGACCAACATGGTGGCAGCAGAGATGGAGGGAAAAGGCAAAACATTAGCATCTGTAAGCAGCAAAGCAGGTTTGTAAGCTGTAAATTCTTTAAAAGCTGTTGATTGGTCAATGTGACATACTAGAATTAAATTCTCCTGGTAGAACTTTTTTTTGTTTTTTTGGAGCTTCCATAAATAAATGCAGATCTTGCATAGATGTTAAATTCGAGTAGTTTCTTAAAGCACTCACGGAAAATTGTTTTACAAACTTTCATGTTCATAATCTCATGTGCATTAAACACACGCTCCAGCTTTAACCTACTTTCCAAAAGGGCCCTTAGCAGCGACTCCTCCGGCGCCATCGGGCCTTTTTTAAATTTCTAAACAGCTTTACTGTAAAGCGGCTCAGCGCTAACGCTCCTACAGGCATGTGTAATTACCTCACACTGCGACCGCTGTAATTATCGATTCATGCTTGGGATTCCTCTCATGAACATATCCATTCCAGCTGTGCGGAGAGTTCCTCGCTCAGTGGAGCTCCAAGAAACATGAATACGGTGAATACAGAACGCAACAGGGGCTCGTACATTGATCTGGAGTGATGGCCATCACTGCTCAATCATTTCTATTTCTGCTGAATGACCATCGGACTGAATGTAAAAAAAAATCTGTACTGCAGCAGAACTTTCTGCTGTTGGGAAAATCCATGCACCTCTTACTGCTCCAGTGCGTTTCCCCTGGTTTCTTTTGATGGGAGCCCAAAGTAGAGTTGTGTGGTTGGCCCCTGGGGTTAGGGGCGTGACCACTGTGACCCGGAAGGAGGAAGCACACAGATAACACAGACACGGGGAGTAAATGAGCTCAAGACATACCTTTATTTGGCTCGAAAACGCCCTCCACCACACCCAAAAGAACTTAAAGAAATAAGCATAATTCGGCCCAATGGGGCTCTAGAATTTGTAGAATAACCTTAGTTTTACTTTTAAAGGTCCAGGCGGCCTCAGCTCTCAGCTCCCCAGTGAAAGTCCTCTCTAAATGAGGGCTGAGGCTGAGTATATATGCCTGTCCCAGCTGGCGGCTCAATCAGTCCTCATGCGGGCCAGCTGAGACAGGCATGGCTTTGCGCTCTGGCGTGGGGCAGACTCACAACTCCCCCGCCTCCTCACGCCACAGTTGATAGAGAGACAGGATACTTAGATCTTTAGCAAATTAGCAATTTATTACAACAGAGCTCAGGTCAGTTAAGCAGTTCCTCAGCAACCGTTTCTAACTGATTGACTGTTAAAACATTATAGATTGCTACTGTTTTCTACCTGTTCTCTGACCTCATCTCTGCTGCTTAGGTGCTGACTTCTGCATTAGGCTACATAGTACGTACTGGACATTCAGTTTTGAGGTATCATCCTAACTGTTCTTTGCACACTCACCCACATACACAGTTCAGTTACAATATCCAGAAACAACTCGGTAGTTGAGCATTGGCTCATTTTTTTGTGAAAAACATATATCAAAACACATTTTCGATAAACACACACTGTACACCCCCCCCCCCCACCCCCCCAACCATTTATATTACATACAGTATGTTTGGCCAAGGGCTAATAAACATTGCTTCATTTGTAAATTTGAAACTAAACACATTTTCTACTCATATCTTGAGTTTAATTCATTTTCTTTTACATTTTATTAAAAAACTAATAAAAAAAAGAGTAGCACTTTTTGAAAGAAATGTAACATAAGAAAGGTAAGGGGCAAATATTAACCATGTAAGCTGTTTATATTGCTTGCAGTTTAGGTGAAGCAAGCATGTGTAAAGCATTTTAATGTAGAATTGCTTAATTTTGCTGAATTAAATACAAGTAACAAAGTAAACGAGTAACAAAAATATGAACACCACACAAGGGTTAATATTAATATTTACTAATATTTCCTAACACTGCTTTATCTCAATGAGAACTGCAATGAGAAAAACAGCTTGGAGCTTGGAGGCACTGCAGCTTATAATAAAACAAACATCTCGAGCTAAATCAAAGATCAATTAGGGGCATGATTTACAGACACATTCTTGTCTTTAAAGGCAGGAGATTTGATCGCGGTGAGCAATCGCAATCACGGACCGTTCGCTGGGCGAACGAGCTTATTTTGGCTGCCGATGTGCATTCTATTCCACTGGAGTAATTAACCCTGATTACCTAGGAGGATTGAACAATTAGCATGCTAAATCCAAAACAAGGTACAACTGACAAACTAAATTAATGAACCATTGAATCTGGCATTCCATCACCAGTGCTGGCATTCTGGTTTTCCTTTCAAGCTCCAAGTCCCAAAAATAGAAGAAATGATGTAAAGTGAATTGAATGAACAATGCTAAAGTACATGCTTTTTTGTGGGATTCTCACTTTATACAGCTTTAGAGACACAAAGGAACCACAATCACTTCTGCGAGAGCTGCAGTGTTTACCTTTCCCAGGCTTCTTCTCCAGACCTGATTGCTTAATCACGCAGACAGGAATCGCTCGCCTCTCCCGACATAACGACGGCCCCCAGAGTGGAAGTTATTCCGCAGCTGCCGCAAAATGATCTGAATGCTCAACAAAAGAGCTTCAATTAGAAACCGCAAGCAGTTCAGAGTACTTACTTAACACCCCCTACAACACCCCCCTTCTCCTTCGCCCCCTAATCAGACTGGAGACCTGGAGAGCTGGAAACCTGCAGAGCTGGCAACTCATTCTCACAGGTACTGAAGAACTGAAGAGAGGCGAAGTGGACCCTCAGGACCAGCAGGCCAGCAGACAGACCCCCCTTAATCTAGGTAGGCTTCTTTACAAATTGGAGCACCTGCCAAAAGTCATTCCACTCAACTTAAACAACCCATGATTTCCCGCTGGCCTTTACAGTGTGAACGGAGCCGCTGGAGGAGCTGTCCAAGACTTTCGGGATCACATGACTGCGTAATTACGTTAGAGTGTGATAAAAAGAAAATAGCCTCTCTACACACAAGCGCCAAGACTAGCCACCAGAATGTGTGAGGTTAGCGAATCCCAGCTTAAACGCTCCAATCGTATCTGTGAAACCGTAAATAGATCATATTCGCCCCCATAAACGTGACCCCGTCATGCTAAAGGGCTCTTTTGGGTGACCAGGCCTGGGTTTAATAAGAGGTTTGATGGCTTTTTTCGTTACAACCTCGTACTCTTGGAACAAACGCGAGCCAAAGGTTCATTTCTTGGAGGCTTTAATCAGCTGGCTGCCGCGTGAGGGGGGGGGGGGGGTGATGTTTATCGGTAATTAAGCGTTTAGAAGAATCAGAGCAATGTTGCAGAAATCTCCAAACACTTCTCTGAATTTCTCACAGTCTTGTTTATGCAGCTCCCTGCAGAGAGTTTATCCGCACAGATGAGATGTTAATCTCCTTTAAATATACCAAAAAAAAAGATACATTATGTTTATATCTGCATATCAGCGTTCAGATCTAAAAAAAAAAATACGACAAAGTGAATCAGTGAAAGCTTTGCTCGCTCGACACGCGTCTGATGATAAAACGTGTCTGACTCTCTTGTGCTCGACATGACAGCAAGAGCAACTGCGCTCCAGATGGAAACTCGACTTCATGTTTACCCGTGTCGTGTCTCGCTTAGTCAGTGAGAAGTTTGATCAACTGGACATTGTTTCCCTAACACTTCAAACTTTCCTCCAGCAGCCCTCAGATCCGGCCCATTTTGCGTCATTAGCAGTCCCACTAAACATGCAAACATGTTGCCTACAGTTATTATCAGTTGCGTGACAGCTGCAGAACCATTCTGACTTTTCCAGGATTGATCTCGCACCACTGTCCACCATCATCTAACCAGACAGCCCAATGAATTCCAGGTGCTTTTAAATTTGAGGTTGGCCGTGATCAAGGTTGGTGGTGTCCAGCGGATTGTTTTACACCTGTAAAAAAAACTGGTATGTCATAACAAAAAAGAGCACTAGAAAACATGTGAACTGTGAAAACAGAAGCACCATTTGTAGGAATTTATTCCAATGTGTAGACATTTATCTATAATTATACATCAATTATTAGCATTATTAGCATTATTAACAACTAACATATAAGCATTTTAACTCTTTGCATCATTGTTCATGTTAATTTTTTTTGTGTATCAGGTAGTGAGCAGGAAGGAGTCATGAAGAGCATTTATTGAAGTTGAGTGATCAGTATTTATTGAAATGAATATAATAAACAGACAAAGAAGCAAAAAGAAAGACATAGAGAGAATAGAGCTCACAAAAACATACACAGTGACGTTAGATTTAGAACCACGGACAAGGGCCACTGAAACAAAGGGACTATAAATACAGTATACACAGACAGGGACAGGAAACAGGAAACACCTGGGACCTAGTAACAAGGGGGCGGAGCTACAAATGAACAGGTGTGCACTCTGAAGACAGGGACGGAGACACAAGATAAACACACAAGGCACGTGCAGGGCAGGGTAAATAAACAAACATGGTTAGTTTAGGCTGTTAAAAAAAAAACAGAGACAGACAAGAGAGACACAAAATATAATTTTGTTATAAATGATATATTAATTATTTTCATTTATTGTCAAAAGTGACCAGCCTATTATATTTAATTAAAAAGTATAAGTAATACCAATACATAACTTAATAATGTGATGTATATGTTTTATTTCAGTTTAGTTCTTGTAAAAAGTTTTCACTTTTTTTTTACCGTTTGCTGTTTCTGAATAAAAAAAACAAAAATATCATTATTTTAATATTAACATGTGCTTACATCTGAAAACTAATTTTCTCACAGAATATGCTGTGTCGAAGTTTATCAAAAATATTTGTTTAAAAGTAATGAGAGTTTTTTTGTATGACCAGTCAAAACTGAAAGTAGGATTTTATAAATACAGACAGCTGCATTTAAAGTCCTTTTTTCTTCAGTGTGCTGATTTCTTCAGTTTCTATTGGTCAATTTTACACAAAACCTAAAGAGACGCAAAAAAGTAAACACATGAATCCTGCAGATAGACACAGTGAGAGACTGAAAATTTGCTTTTTTTTAAATTGTGATGCATTATCATAAAGATATTATTAATAAAAACATCAAGAAGCCTTGATAATGACATGCCAGTAAGTTTATGGACCCTAGATAAAAAATAAATAAATCTAAAAATCAAGGAAATACGCGTCAATTACGTCAAATTAATTCAATTTCTCAGAGAGAAAGAAATTCTAAATCTAAGTCAGAGTTGACTGATAGAAGAGTTAAGGGGACGCTGCATAAGCAGACAGCAGAACTGAACCTGGAAACAATTTGAGTCCTGGTCTTTTTTTTTGTCTACACCAGTCACCTTAGTCACAGTGAGTCAAAAATCACCTATTACACAATGCCTCCAGCGCATCCAGTGAGGATGAATGTGAACACATGCTTCCACTGATACACAGGAAGTCGTCCAAATGCAGAGTTTCATTAGCGACTGCTGCTAATGCAGAGCTGCTGGACAGCAGATCATGTTTGGAGGATAACATGAATTAAAAGCTAATGCTTTTATTACATCAGCTAGCAGAGTCCTAGCATTAGACTAAGTTAAGGAGGGTCATCCTATACATACAGTCAGTGTGTTTTTGGGCCCAGCTAAGCTCTTTTGGATTGCCTGGTATCACACATATGATCTCACATCTAGAGAGTTGCACCTCTCTGGAGAGAATTTTTTGTGGTAAAGATAAAGGTAAATTAGGCTTCAATTTTAGTCAATGTTTACATACATGTGGTTAAAATCAAATATTGGGGGCTTCAAGTGAAACAGCAGTTTAAAGTGCTGCCACTATGATCAGGAGATTGCTGGTTCGAATCCTGGTCATTTAGCTTGCCATCAGCTGCCGGAGACCTGAGAGAGCACAATTGCCTGGCTCTCTTTGGATAGGTAGATGGTGCGCTTCCACTTCATTACCCCTAGGGTGATGTTGATCAGCATAAGGCGTCTGTGAGCTGATGTATCGCGACTGAGTCACTGCGCTTTCCTCCGAGAGCACTGTGATGCTACTTACTTTTCGTTCTTTACATGGGGACAAATGACCTTGCTAAATTGGGACAAAATGGGACAATTTTGAACTAAAATGATATAAAATAAAATTCCATAAAGAGTGCTGTTTAATTCCTAGTGTGCACCCAGTGTGTAGCAGTGCAGAGAGAAGGCGATTGTATATTTGCACCAAGAGGGAGCTGCATTTTTTTAGTATTTAAAATTAAGTTATTCTTCCTTCTATTAGAACATTTTAGCTTATCAGAGACACACTTCTTTTTAAAAAGTCAAATAAAAACACAACTTTATTCTTTCACATTTAGGGGTGCTGGGACTCCTTTGAGGGGTGCTTGAGCCCTCCTAAAAAATGGTGTCTCTGTTTGCAATATCTGCTAATAAGTGAGCTAATTATCAAGTTTAACAAGTGACAGTACATATTAAGCAAATATTAAAATCTAATATCTTCTTAAGGAAGATAGAATGAACAGGCTAATTGGCTAATGAAGCTGGTTAGCTAAGATTTCACCCTTTCAAATGCTGATTTCTGAGCTTTAGTTGTGCTGTACCTTGCAAAAAAAATTAAATAAATAAATAGCTAAATAAATAATCACATATAATTTAAGCCACTCCCTCCACCAACTTCCTATCTTTTCTTTCTCTACCTCTCTCTTAGTCTTACTCGCTAGCCTTAATGTTTGTCTTTCTTGGTTGTTGTAATTACACTTTAACTGTCATATTGTTGGTGCCATTCACATAATTGGCCAATAGTCATGCCCTGAGGATACAGTAGGACATTGACATGTCTACTACACTGCAGTATACAGTCTGCACACTACTCTTTTTTGCCCAGTCCTGGGTGGTCTCCATCCATCATTCTCATCATCTTGTTTCTTCCAATGGCCAGTAAACCCACTCATCCCTGGCATAAGCCAACACCAGCAGAATATTGTTTATGGTTACTGTGACATATTTCATAGCGGTACGCAAAATAGTTTATTACCAACAGGTAAGGCTTGAAACATAGCAAACTGTGTGAGGTCCATCACATCTATAATAGTTAAGTAATCTATATAATTAAGTTTCTGACCCACTGCAGCAAAAAATGTGAACAGTGGATAAAGCTGTATTGTTTGCAAATGTTGGAGAACAATATACGTAGCTTTCCCGAGGAACACAAGGCCCCCATCTGATACCCATTACCCAGCCCGTTTCTCTATCGACTTCATATGGGAGAAATGCTAACAATGCTGGACTGAGTCTCTCTTCTGGCTGTTTATCATTACAGAGTCTGGCCCAATCAGTGATGCAGAAACCGGACAGAACTGAAGCCAAACCCTGATAGACGGACAGTAACAACAACCTGAGGGTTAAGAGACAGGAGGGGGCTGAGCAGACAGTCAATAAGAGGAGCACTGGCCTTATAGAAAGGTAGCCCCCTCTTCAGAGTTTGTGCTGAGTGGCGACTCTCTTTAAAATAATAATACTGAGGAATGTCTTAGTACCATAGACTGTGTACAGCTGGACAGAGCATTGTCTCTCTCAAAAGTGAAGCCACCACAGGTCGGGCGCCCCCTGCTGTTCGGTTGCAGAAAGCTGTGTGACCCCACCCATCCCAATAGGTTTCAATGGCAAAACAGACAAAAACTTTCAATCACATTTTTTTTCCCCCAATATACTGTAATTCTACCTCCTTTATTTAAATGCAACAGCTAGTGTACCAATGGGGACCAATGACTGTATGGGTGGAACCTATAACAGACCATCAGCCTGTGTGACCATCAGCCTGTGGAGGCAGCCCTCAGGGGCGGGGTTATTTAAATGAGTAGGCTGTCTCTCCACAGTCTTTCTCCCTCCCCTGGTCTCTACTGCGCAGACTCGGGTTTCAGGATCGCCAACATGGCGGAAGATTTTGGCTTAATTTTTCATTGAATGAATGGGAACGGCGACACGGCGTCCATCTTTTTTACAGTCTCTGCTTTGTACGATGTCTAAGGCTATGTTCACACAGTGGATGAAACTGGCACTAATCCAATAATTAGTGTTTTTTAATGTAATCTAGACCTGCCTTCTATCTGTGGAATATCAGATCCAGTGTGTGGACCACATAAAATCAATCCTTTATATTTTTTATAGGACCATATGACAGTGCATATGAGTGGTGCGACATAGAGAGCCAAGTGAAGCATTACTTACTAGCTTGTTAACCTGATCTGACCATTTTTTCAGTAACGAGTAATCTAACACGTTACTATTTCCAATTCAGTAATTAGATTAAAGTTATTTAACCAAGTTACTGTGCGTTACTGTAATTTTCACACTATAAGGCGCACCTAAAATCCTTTAATTTGATCAAAAATCGCCAGTCCACCTTAAAATCCTGTGCACCTTATATATGAATTCTACCAGTCAGGTTGTAAGGAGCAGTGACAGCTTTATAAAAGAGTTTCAGTTTAGTTTTCCAGCAGTATTAGCATTAGCCATAACCAGTGAGTATTACTGGCCTGTAGCCTGCTGCTAACCACGGCTAGCATTGCTGGAGCAGCATTAGCATTAACCGCTAACCACAGCACTAGTTCTTTTGCTGTTCAGAGGCGAGTATATACTGTAGGCTTGTAGCCTGCACATTTACCTTGTTAAAAGAAGCTAGTGGTTAGCCGCTAATGCTAACGCTCCAGCTTAAGTGGAAATCTAGAAAATCTAAGCTTACAGTAAATAAACAGAAGAACTTTACTCACACACACACAGCAAGCTCTCCCTCTCTCCACCTCATCAGCTGCTGACTGTAACTAATAAAGTAACTTATAATCTAAGTAAGTTGCTTTTAAAATCAAGAAATTCATAAAGTAACTAAGTTAATTTTTAAAGGGTTAATCAGTAATCAGATAACTTTTTTAGAACATCAGCTTCCACTTATTTTTAAATACTCTACTCACACATTTACTTTGCTGCTTGCAAATGTTGATATATTCCCATGATTTCCTCGACTCCTAGATGCATCCAAGAGTTTGGTCCACCCTGGTTGGCTAGGAGATTCGCTCCGCCCCTGATTTCCATGTATGGCAGGATCTGCGAGGGTCAAGATGTTACCAGTCCATTTTTTTGTCAAAATTGTACTCTTGCCTCAGAATTCTGCGAAGATATTTAAAAGATTGGCAGACATCCCAAGTTGCAAAAGTTGATTTCAGGCAGGTTATTTTACCTTTGTTTTAATTAAATTTAGAGTATTCAGAGGTGAAATGAGTTTTATCTTTTTTCTTTTTGGAAGGCCCTGCCTCTGCTTTCCTTTTTTGTGGGGGGGGGCCTTTATATGACAAAAATTGACATTTACAATATCACAAAAAATTGCACAACATCAAAAACATTTCATATCATATTACAATAATTATTAATATTGCCTCCGCCATGATCTGCTTTCTCTCACTCACTGAACAAATCCCGTTCGGGAGGGGGGAAAAACACTGCCCGCCCACACTAAAAACTGACTGGCTGTCTCACAGACTCTTTGCAGAGAACAGGCCAATCAGAACCCTCTCTGTTTTCTCTCTCTCCTTCCCACACGTGATAAGAGAAAAAAGTCTGTTGCCTATGTGCGCGTTTGGGGCACTCGTTCTGAATTCCGGGAGATTATATGTGACTCGCGGGCATCAGGGAGCCACTACCGAAATGCGGGAGACTCCCGCAGCTTCAGGGAGACTTGGTTTGTCTGGATTGGGTCGTTTTTTAGGGTGTACTAAATGTGCCACTGGTTTAAAAGCAGGGATTTAAAAACCTGGACCTGCCTGTCATCACTGAAATGACTTGACGTCCTTGTTTAAATGATGATGATGATGATGATGATGACCCAGTGCTGGCTCAGCTGCAATGCAAAAGTGGATTAAATTTCTGCATGCATTCTGAGTAGAATTATTTGCATCCAGCCTCTACAGTGGCCCTGCAGATGTGAAGCAAACCTCCCATACTCTGCCGACTCTCTGTGGTCTACAACCCAAACCACTAATAGAGTCAGGGTAGACATTTGTTACAACAATGCCAAAGTGCCTGGCGTTCGTACAGAAAAGGAACATTAGAGGAGACACAAAGCAAACAGAATGGAGTCTACGGGGCACCACTGAAAGCCACTGTTCTGATCAGACGGTAAATTATATTGCGGAATCTTTCTATTCAGAATGTTGTAACTGCGTGCACGTAGACTCCAGACTACAGATGTGATTGCTTTAGCAGGGACAGCGTTGGTCACGGCCGTCAGTTACAGAGACATACCATGCTGACATTTCACCTTCATGGAAAATACCACAAATTAGGATAAACTATGAGTGCACTCCTGCCCGGTTCATCCGTGTAACGTGCAGGGCTTGATGAAGAGAAAGGCTTAAACCCCTTTTCAAGGTCACATAGTTAGAACTGTCAGAGACTGGCATGAAATGAAGCTGAATAAAAGGGTCTTTGTTGAACTGGCATACAATTAAAAACAGTTTGAAATCCAGCACATTTCAACTCCAGCAATTCCCCTTTTGTTCTTGGAAACTAACGAGAAATAAATTATTACGAAACCAAACATGGCGCCAACAAAGGATCGCAAAGAGCACATCATTTTGCTGTTGGATTGAACATATCCCATATTTAAGGTCATATCTGTTGGTCGTTTAGATATACAGATACAGCTCTGGAAAAAGAATAAGAGACCACTTCAGTTTCTGAATCAGTTTATCTGATTTTGCTATTTATAGGTGTATGTTTAAGGATGAATAAAATAAACATTGCTGTTTTATTTCATAAACTACAGACAACATTTCTCCCAAATTCCAAATTTGAAAAAAATATTGTCATTTAGAGCATTTTGCTCTAAATTCTAAATATAGAAATTTATTAGAAAATGAGAAATGGCTAAATTAACAAAAAAAAAGATGCAGAGCTTTCAGACCTCAATTCATGCAAAGAAAACAAGTTCATATTCAGAACATTTTAAGTTAAGAGTTCAGAAATCAATATTACATTCAGAAATCAATTCTACATTTAGAACATGTTCAGCAAACATTTCTTCATATGTTGTATGATTTGTCAGTTATGTAATTATCATGAAAGGCAGGCTAAAATCTAATATAAATAAACATCAAATAAAGTAAATATAGCATTTTGAAACAAAGCTGACATACAGATTCACATTAATAGACTATGGTAAGTTAAACTATTGAGGGTGTTTCCATTTATTCTATGGTTAGTCGATAATGTAATTATTGTGACAGGTCTATTTAAAACAATACATATTGTTGAAATATATTAAATAGTATTTGTAATTGGTTTTGTCTCAGTTGTTGATGACATAAAACACTAACAGAACTACTATAGGCTATAGGCTTCTTCAAGTTAAAAATGACGACGGTCCGGACCTTGGCCTGATGAAATTCCTCTAATTGGACCAAACTGAATTCTAATTAAATACCCCTGCTCTATATCGTTGCTGTCCCTCACACTGTGCCAAAATTTCCTGATGAATGGACCAATAGAAATACTTCAAAATGACCTGAAATAAGCTCTTTTTATATTGACTTCTGTTGAAAGTTTAGAAGTTTTCTTTTCTCTCTCCTGTAAAGTTGTTGTTTTGGAGATACTTGTTTTTCATTGGACAGCGGGGATATATTCTACATCCTAACGTGGCACAAAAAGTGTGTGACCAAACAAACCAAACAGGACACAGCAGTGTGTGGACACAAATGGTAGAGTGATCACAGATGGGGGACATCAAATGGTTTCCCAGGACCACTTTCACACAGCTCAGCTGTCTTTCTAATACCACACACTTCAAACTGAGCACTTTAAAGAGCCCAGCTCCGTCTCGTATAACCAGAGTGACTACCTTCCCCTAGATACTACAGGACAGTCCCAATTTGTCATCTGGTCAGAGCGTTAGGACCGCCACTTTCTTCCAAATCCCACCATTACTCCTTTAATGGCTGCGGAGAAAGCAGAGGTAAGCTGGAGTGATCCGTCTTTGAGTCTGACACTCGCTTCCGAGACTTCACACTCTAAATAGGGACAGCTCAGCACCTTCCAGCCCAGTGACCTGCACAGGGGAGCCAATTAGATCCTGAGTTTCAGAGGCTGGGGATGCCATATCCTGCTCTATTGTGCTGAGCCATCATGGGAAGGGATGAGGAGCTTCATTTTCTCTCTGTTTTAAAGCGAGGTCATTCCGTTTCTTTGAGCTGGAACGCTCCTCAGTCCACAGGCTGGCTATTAGTGGTCTCATCGCTATCAATCAGCATGGCTCCTGATCAATAACAGTTTCACTACACGCAAAGGTTCAGATTTCCTGTTGAGAACACAGGGACTAATATAATATAATAAAAGTCCTGGTTAAAAAAACATAAGAGGAAAGTGCTTCTGATACCAGCTTAAAACCTTTGTTTATACACTTAACACCATTAAATACTTTTTAAAACAAGTTGTATATATTTTTTTTACAGCTAATAAGTCGATGCAACTGATCTTTTTATATTCCTATTATTTTGTTTATCTTTGTTTAGTTTGTTTTGTTTGCACTGTATATATAGTATATATTGCAGTATTTATTTTTTCTTGTCTGTAAACAAAACTTAATATTTTTGTTTGTGTTATTTCCAACCAAAATATATTGGGACAGAAATCATACATATCATTACTTTCAAGCTCCAAAGCTGAAAAATACAAATTCTGACAGATATTTACTAATGCAGTATTTCACTAGAGCTTCTAAAGCACATTATTAAAGAATTTTCATAACTTGCTCCTTGGTTCCCCCTATAACCAAAATATATTAAAAGGAAAAGATATTAAAGAATAGGTTTAAGTTCATTGTACAAAGTAAAATATACAGAACTGGCATCTGAATGTGATAAAACATGTAAACCAATGTGGTAGAATAATATTACAGGCATGCATTTTACCCAAAAGCATTTTTTATATATGAATATAGTTTGCACAAGCTTCACCAAAGTTCCATAGTGCAGTTTCTAGCATCTTAAGCCTGAAATAGCCATGAAAGTTGTGCTATTCCCTAAATTTGACAAGTTTTAATTTAAAGATAAAAATGCCACATAATAATTCTTCAAACTCAATAAGTTTGAATTTTGTTAGTTTCCAACAGGGACAAGTCAATACTGGTAGTAATAAAATTGATGCACTTAGGTTATATTCATGAAGAAAGTGCGGTAACACTTTATAATAACTTTCATTAACTTTCATTAATGTTTTTAACTAATGACATGTAGATAATGACATGAGCATTATTTCCTTAGAACTTGAATATCAACAAATGCTTAAATATCACAAACATATCATATATATATATATATATATATATATATATATATATATATATATATATATATATATATATATATATACAGAAATGTTAACAAATCACTAGCTCATTAGAATTCAAACATTAAAAAATGTCACTAGTCAATAAGTCAATAAGAATTTTAAATCTGATAAATGTTTATCATTTGCAGTTCATGTTGCCAATATATTCATTTGTATTTACAAATATGTTAGCAATTTGTTAGGTCTTTAAAATGAGAAAAATAATATGTATTAATCCTTACTTAATAGTGTATTAATATAGGTTATTAAAAAATGTTACAGCAAGTGTTACAATAAATGTTACAGCAACAATAATATACATATATTACATATTTTAAAAAAAGAAAAGGCCATAAAATGTGCAGAATGTACAAATAGTTTTAGCTGACTTTAAACATGTGTTTTTAATGTGTTTTTAACACATTATACATGAGATTCTTAGGCTGGATAGATAGTCACAGACCGCAATCTGTGTGTGTGTATGAGTTTGTGTGTGTGTATGAGTTTGTGTGTGTATATGAGTTTGTGTGTGTGTGGTAGGAGAGAGTTGGTCAGTGACCCTCTAGCCGCGGGGTGTATGTGTCTGTGCTGTAAATAGTCTGGTCCAGTCATCTTTAGACTCTCCTCATTTTACACTCATATGACTGTCATCCAGCGCTGCCCCTCCTGAAGCCTTTAAACAACATGGAAACAACACAATATAAGTTAAATGAGGCTCTCGGTTCAGGAGTCCACGAACGCGGTCGTGACATCACGTCCACCCTGTCGACTCGTGGTCATGGATTAAGCCCTGCCCCCACGGTGCCTGACCTCAGCGTGTCTCAGGCACATGAAGGACGTGGAGGCACGGCGGCCCCCCACATCAAACCCTGGCATCACGCCACCGCATCTGCCACACGTGCCACAGAGCCTCCTATAGAATAAATAATTACACATCACACGTAACAGCAAAGACCGTAATTCATACTGCTTCAACACGTTATCAGCAACACATGTCTCCTGCCCGTGTGTGAGAGCCTGCACGGAGAGAGAGAGAGACAGAGAGAGAGAGAGATAAAGAGAGAGAGACAGAGAGAGAGAGAGAGACAGTGAGAGAGAGAGGGAGAGAGAGAGATAAAGAGAGAGAGAAAGAGAGACAGAGAGAGAAAGAGAGAGAAAGAGAGACAGAGAGAGAGACAGAGAGAGAAAGAGAGACAGAGAGAGAGACAGAGAGAGAAAGAGAGACAGAGAGAGAGAGACAGAGAGAGAGAGATAAAGAGAGAGAGACAGAGAGAGAGAGGGAGAGAGAGAGAGACAGAGAGAGAGAGATAAAGAGAGAAAGACAGAGAGAAACAGAGAGAGAAAGAGAGACAGAGAGAGAGAGACAGAGAGAGAAGGAGAGAGAGATAAAGAGAGAGAGAGAGACAGAGAGAGAAGGAGAGAGAGATAAAGAGAGAGAGAGAGACAGAGAGATATATTCTCTGTCTTTATATGATATAATTTTATATGTAAGATATGTTAATATATATTTTTTATATATTTATTGTTATTTTTTACCTTTTATATATACACTATTTGTTTCATTGCTTTGGCAGAAGTTGTTCATTGCAATTCATGCCTATAAAGCTATTTAAATTAAAATTGAATTGAGAGAAAGAAAGAGAGCGAGGGAGCGAAAGGGAGGGAGAGAGAGAGAGAGAGAAAGAGGAAGGGAGGGAGAAATAGACAGGAGCAATTACAGCTTGTCACAAGCAAAAAAGTAACAGGACTGTCTGAAATATGACAGGTATTAATAAATGTAAATGAGCGAGAGAAAGAGAGTAGGTGAAAGAGAGAGAGTGTGTGTGTGTGAGAGAGAGAGAGAGAGAGAGAGAGAGAGAGAGAGAGAGAGAGAGAGAGAGAGAGAGAGAGAGAGAAAAGGGGGGGCAGGAATCAAACAATTTCAAATTTGTAAAGTAATTACATCTTTATTACTACTTAAAATATCTTCGTTTGATTTACGTCTCTGTGAACAGCAGCAGTTTTATTACTTTATTTATATTTATATACTGTGTGGGTCATGGCCTCAGTTGAAATCTGAAGCTTCAGATCACCTTGCCATGAGCACACTGGCCAGCGCTCACTGACCTCACTCCCAAACCGTCCGCTGAGGTAAAACTTTATGGTAACATAACATACTGCTATCCCATGAGTTTTTAGCATCTCAGTGTATAATACTGTACAAAAGTGTTTTTTTATATATATAAAATATTTATTAACATGTTAAATCAGGTGAGCTGAATAAATCCATGTCTTAAACTTAAAACCTAAACTTTCTCTTCAAATTACTTCACAAGATTTCCACAGAAACAGTTTTGTAACTTCTTACATTAGTCTCTGCAAGCAAAAAATAGAGATAAACAGTTTTAAATAATGTGCTTAGGTGTCTGTTTTTGTATTTTTCACTTTTTTATATATTGCAGCTAACCAAAATTCTTTTCTGATTTCCGCTGAACAGATGCTATTTAGAACATACAATGTTTTGGCATGGTACTGAAGATATATTGTTGCTGCTAGACCTTAAGATTAATGAAATATTTTTTTTTCTCTTGTCCTTTAACAATGCCTTTGTTTGTTTATCAAACATTTATCAAACATTCAAAACATACAATAACTGAACTAAAACTAAAAATAACATAAGTTTCTTTGATTTTACCAAATTGAAAACCTCTGGAATATAGTCAAGAGATGGGTGATCACAAGCCAAAACTCAAACCAAACTGAACTGCTTGAATTATTGCACCAGGAGTTATCCAAAAGCAGTGTGTAAGACTGGTGGAGGAGAATATGCCAATATGCATGAAAACCAGGGTTATTCCACCAAATAATGATTTCTGAACTCTTACAACTTTATGAATATGAACTTGTTTTCTTTGCATTATTTGAGGTCTGAAAGCTCTGCATCTTTTTTTTTTTTTTGTAATTTCAGCCATTTCTCTTTTTTTTTTTTTTGCAAATAAATGCTCTAAATGACAATATTTTTATTTGGAATTTGGGATAAATGTTGTCTGTAGTTGTCTATAGTTCATAGAATAAATCAATAATGTTCATTTTACTTAAACATATACCTATAAATAGCAAAATCAGAGAAACTGATTCAGAAACTGAAGTGGTATCTTATTTTTTTCCAAAACTGTACAAAATACACAAACAGACAACAAAAAACAAGTATTTACAAAAGAGTAACTTAAAGTAAGAAGCTGTTTTTACTGTTTTACACATGAAAATTACATTTTTAGTCAGCTAATTTTAGAGCATTTCATCATGAAATGTAATCGACACCCTGAATCTGCTCTGATTAAGTGCTCTGAACAAGTAACCCTAGTAAATAAATAAATAAATAAATACATTTTTTAAGTGCAGCACTACTATTATATATCACTCGCTGTTTTTCTACTCTGTATAGATACGTACATTACTGTGTGTATTGATTCTGTCACTGTAAGATCAAGGACACATTCTTCTACAGTAGCTTCTCCCGGGAATGTTCACCAACAGCTTCTAAAAAAGGAAGTTGAAAGATGGGAAGGAGGGTCAGGAGTCAGAAGGCCGGTGGGGTCAGGGCCAGTCATCACAGATCTCACTCCCCACCCATGTCTCCATCAGACACCGCTGAGTGTTACATTATCGCTTTTACTGCCGGATCACCAGCGTGACAACAGCAGCGTGCACCAGCAAGTCTTCATCAGAGCAAATCACTAATAATGACTTCATCCCTAACCAGAGGAGGAGAGTGAAAAAAGCTAACCTGCTGCCCACAGCGGAGTTTAACTATAAATCTATCATTTTATACAGATTAAAACAGAAGTTTTAGGAAACTATGAAGCTTAAATCAAATTAAACTTTTTAAGAAAGTATGAAGCAATAATTCAAAATAAAAGTTTAAAGAAATTATATTGATGTAGACAGATTGCAAAATCAAAATAAGAGGTTTTAATAAAGTACGAAGCAATAATTCAAATTAAAAGTTTTTAGAGAAATGATGATGCTATAATCAATTTAAAATCAAATTTATCAGTTTTAAGAAAATATGAAGCAATAATTTAAATAAACGTTTAAAAATATGATGCTGTAATAAATTTGTAATTAAATTAAGAAGTTTAATAATGTATGAAGCAATAATAAAAAAAATGATGATGCTGTATTTAATTTATAACCAAATTAAGATGATTTAAGAAAGTATTAAGCAATAATTCAAATTAAAAGTAAAAAAAAATCATGATGCTGTTATCTGTTTATAATCAAATTATGATGTTTTAAGAATGTATTTAAAAAATATGATGCTGTAATCAATTTCTAATCAAATTAAGATGATTTAAGAAAGTATTAAGCAATAATTTAAATTAAAAGTTTAAAGAAATTTTATTAATGTAGACAGATTGTAATCAAATTAAGAGGTTTTAAGAAACTACGGAAAAATAATTCAAATTAAAGGTTTTTTAAAAATATGATGCTGTAATAAATTTGTAATTAAATTGAGAAGTTTAATAATGTATTAAGCAATAATTCAAATAAAAAAACACAAAAAATGATGATGCTTTAATTAATTTATAACCAAAATAAGATGCTTTAAGAAAGTATTAAACAATAAAGAAAATTAAAAATGTAAAAAAATGATGATGCTGTAATTAGTTAATTATCAGTATGAAGCAACAATTCACATTAAAAGTAAAAAAAATAGTATGATGCTGTAATCAGTTTGTAATCAAATTAAGGTGTTTTAAAAAAACGTGTTTTAATCAAATTAAGAAGTTTAAAGAACATATGAAGCAATAATTCAAATTAAAAGTAAAAACAATATGATGCTGTTATCTGTTTTTATTCAAATTAGGATGTTTTAAGAAAGTATGAAGCAATAATTCAAAATTAATATTGAAAGAAATTATGATGCTCTAATCAGTTAATCAAATTAAAATGTTTTAGGAAATTATAACTCTAACTAAATCAAATAATAATAAAAAACAAATTCCAGTTTAAAAAAAAATCAAAACTCTAAATAAATAAGCTGTAGATCAAATTAGGTTGTTTTAGGAATTATGTACTATTACAAAAGAATATTGTAGTTTTAGGAAACTTTATGAATCAAGTTATGAATCAAAGTAAGAGATTTTAAGCCACTTAAAAAGTTTTTAAAAATCTAATTTAAAAGTTTTAGGGAAACTGTAAGCTGCCTAAAACCCGTTACCTTAAACCCACTACCTAAAAACCAGTATTCCTATCACTGCTACCGGTATGTCAAATTAGAAAGTTGTAGGAATTATGCATTATTACACACATTGTGAGGTTTTAGGAAACTTATGTTTATGTAACTCATGTCTAAACTTATTTAACTTATGTAACTAATTAAAGTCATAAATCAAAGTAAGAGATTTTAAGACACTTAAGAAGTTTAAAAATCAAATTAAAAAGTTTTAGGAATTATGCATTATTACACACATTGTGTAGTTTTAGGAAACTTATGTTTATGTAACTTATGTCTTAACCTATGTTCATGTAGCTAATTAAAGTCATAAATCAAAGTAAGAGATTTTAAAATCAAATTAAAAGTTTTAGGCGAGCTGTAAGCTGTTATTATAAGAAGACGTAATGAAAGTAAATAAGGAAGGTGTTCCATTACCTCCTTCTCTAAAGGATGAATCTGTGTTTGAGTGTGGTGTAATAAGGCTGAGTGGGCCGGCCGGGTTACAGGCGGTATTTAAAGTGAACTCTAATGGAAACTGTAAAGCAGATGGGACAGTGGTACTGTAGGGAGATACGGTTTCGTCAGGGCCTTAATGATTTTATTTAGCCGTGTGCTGATGATGATGATGAGCGGGTGATGATTTATTAATAGCGAGGGATTGAGTAGAGCTGTTAGATTACCGCAGCAGAAGCCGTGTTTACGCCTAGCGGGATTTTCCTGACTATTTCGGGAGCGATCCGGAGACGGCCTGTAGACGAGGGTCATCTTTCCAGCCCTCCGCCCGGCCTCGGATTCTTTCCCCCCGCGCTCCGACCTTTAACCTTCGCCCTGCTGGAACTCACATCACCCAGTATTCCCATCACTGCTGCCGGGATCACGACCCGGAACTCAAAACCCAGCAGAGGAAAGAAAGATGGCTGTATTCCGACACAGTCACCTGTAGTGCTCACCAATCTGTCCCCCCTGTCTCACGCTGTCTGTGTCTCTCTATCTCTCTTTTCTCTCCTTCTGTCTCTCTCAATGATCTCTGTACACACCTGCTTTTCTTTTTCTCTATTTATCTCTTTCCATTCTCTGTTTCTCACCTTATTTCTGTTTGTCTTTTTTCTTTCAGTCTCTGTTCCTTTCTTTTTATGTATTTCTCTATCAGTGCTGGACATGAATCTCTTTTTGTCACTTTCTCTTTTCTCATTATCTCTCCATTCTTCATTACAGACTCTCTTTACCCAGCTCTTTCTCTCTCTCTCTCTCTCTCTCTCTCTCTCTCTCTCTCTCTTGCTCTCTCTGCTTTATCCTTATCTGTCCATTCTTAATTAGTCTATCTTTACCCAGCTTTCTCTTTGCAACTCTTTTATCGCTCTCTTTTTCTCTCCCAATGCTCTCTGTTTCACTCACCTTTCTTTTTCACTTTTAGTCTCACACTCTTTCGCCTCTGTTTCTCACCTTTTCTCTGCGTTTGTGTTTCTTCTCTTTCAGACTCTGTTTCTTTTCTTTCTCTCTATCAGTGCTAGATATGAATCTCTCTTTTTTCTCTTTCTCTTTTCTCTCTTACTCCCTATCTATCCATTCTTCATTACAGTCTCTTTTTATCCAGCTCTTTCTCTCTTTGCAACTCTTTTATCTCTCTCTTGCTTTCTTTTTGTCTCTCCCAGTGCTCTCTGCTTCACCTGTCTTTTTTTTTTCTCTTTTTCTCACTTTGTCCTTTCTGTTTCTCATTTTCTGTTTATCATCTTTTCTCTTTCTTTGTGTCTCTTCTCTTTTTCAGTCTCTGTTCTTCTCTTTTTCTTTGTTTCTTTATCAATGCTTGATAAGGATCTATCTCTCTCTCTCTCGCTTTCTTGCTATCTCTCCATTTTCTATTACAATCTCTTTTTACCCAACTCTTTCTTGTCTTTGCAACTCTTTTATCTCTCTCTCTTTCTCTCTATTTCCTTCTTTTTGTCTCTCCCAATGCTCTCTGTACCCAACTGCCTTTCTTTTTCTCTTTTATTCTCACACACTTTCCCTCCTGTTTCTCTCTTTCTCTTTCTCTGTTTATCTCATCTTTTCTCTCTCTTTGTGTCTCTTCTCTTTCAGTCTTTATTTCTCTTTTTTCTGTCTTTCTCTATCAGTGCTGGACATGGATCTCTCTCTCTCCTTCGCTCTTTCACCTTTCTTTCTTACTCTTTTCATTCTCCATTACAGTCTCTCTTTGCAATTCTTTTATCTCTCTCTGTTTTTCTCTCTCTTGCTTTCTTTTTATCTCTCTCAGTGCTCTCTGTACCATTTGCATTTCTTTTTCTCTTTTAATCTCACACTCTTTCCCTTTTGTTTCTCTCTTTCACCTCTGTCTTTGTGTCTCTTTTCTTTCAGTCTCAGTTTCTTTCTTTTTCTGTCTTTCTCTATCAGTGCTGGATCTGGATGTCTCTTTCTTCTTTCTCATAATCTCTCCATTTTTCATTACAGGATCTCTTTAACCAGCTCTTTCTCTCTTTGCAACTCTTTTGTCTCTCCCTCTTTCTCTCTCTCTTGCTCTCTTTTTGTCTCTCAATGTTCTCTGTACCCACCTGCCTTTCTTTGTCTCTATGAATCTCAATTTTCCATTCTGTTTCTCTCTTTCCATATCTCACCTTTTATCTGTCTTTGTGTCTCTTCTCTTTCAGTCTCTGTTACTCTCTTTTTCTGGAACTCTCTTTGTCTCTCTCTCTTTGTTTCTCCTTTCTCTCTAAATCTCTATCTCCCCATTCTCCATTACGGTCTCTTTTACCTAGCTCTTTCTTGTCTTTGCATCTCATTAATCTCTCCCTCTTTTTCTCTTTCTCTTGCTTTCTACATCTGACGGTCTTTGTTTGTCTTTCTCTACCCCACTTTCATTGTCTTTGTCTTCTTTTGTCTCTCCCTTTCCCGTTCCCTTTATCAAAGCTTTTGTATCCCCCTTTCTCTATCTGCCCATCTGTCTTTTTCCTCTTATGAAAGGAAATTCATAATATCACTGAAGCCATATTGGAAAAATAATGATTTTCCCTTCTTTTTTGTTTTGTTCTCTTTCTATTCTGTTTCCTTTGTTCATTAAAGTCTATCTTTCTTTTAATACTTCATCATTTCTAAAATATCTTAAGTTTCCCTGTTTTTTGGCTATATCTCTTCTTTGTTTCTTGCTTCATCATCCTTTTGTCATTCATGTGCTCAATCAACCGCGTTCTCTTTCTGACTGTGGCTCTACCTCTTTCTATCTTTCTTTTCATTCCTTCACTCCCTCTGTCATTGTTTTGTCTTCTCTTTCTCTTTCTATACTCCATCTTGTTTTCTTTACCTTTCTGTTGTATCTCTCTTTCTTGCTCTCTTTTCGTGTTTTCTCACTTTCCCTCTTGTGTTCTCTTTTAATATTGTCTAATGTCAATTTCACTCGCTTTCTACACACCTACTGAGCTCTCTCTCTCTCTCTCTCTCTCTCTCTCCCTCTTGACTCACTCTGTGGGTCTGTCTCTCGCCCCCATTATATGAAGGTGAGTTCTCTCCATTACAGGAATCAGACGCTGCACTGGAGGGGTCTGTAATTAAACACATCCAGCGCTGGTCATTACCAAATACCATCCCTAATTGCCCCTTATCTGGGGTAATTACTGCCTAACGGGGGAAAATGACTCCATATCATGTGGAGAGAGTTTTCCTTCAGCGTGTGTGTGTGTGTGTGTGTGTAGCTGTGTTAAATGTGTGGTGAGGGCTGGGGGAGGTGAAGGCGGGCTGTAATGCAGTGGTAATGGTCTGGCTCTGTGCTTGAGCAGGTGCATTAATGCTGCTCACACACACACATACACACACACACACACACACTAGTGCTGTGCGATACTGCATTTTGTATCAATTTGGTATCGATCCAATACCAAGTAAATACAGGGTCTGTAATGCCGATACCGATACCAATACAGATACTTTTTACTACTGCCAAGTACTTTTGTTTAGGGAGAGCAATATATCATAATTTACTAAGTGAATGCATCATTAATATGCAAATTTGAATAAAAACTTAAATAGTCATGATTATTTAATTATCTAGTAGGTTTTTCTTTAATTAATCATATTTATGATGATAATAAAACACAGGACAAAGGACAATTTCCAGGCAAATAAAACAGTTTTTATTAAGTAACTCAGAAATGTTCATAGAAAACGTTTGGGGTGTTAATCTGCAACTGCATTTAACAAACTCAAGATTTTTTTTTTCTAATGTTCCTTTGACAGTTAACATAAAATATATATTTATATATCAGCCATATTCATATTTCAGGCATAGCTTTGAGGCATAGCTATATCTTTTTGTATTTAACATATTTATTTTTCAGTTCCAAAGGAGTTGTACCAAAGAGAAACTGAAATTAATCTCATCACACAAGTTTCGATCAATATCCAATACCAATGTTACGTTAGTATCAATACTATTAATATTTTAAATCAATCTGCCCACCCCTAACACACACACACACACACACACACACGCACCAGACATATGTACACATGCTTCATAAAAGAAGAGATCAGTGGATGTAACAGGCCGAGGATCTGAACGGTGCACCCTGTTGAGTCTGGAGTTGAAAATGACAGAATGATAAATGGAGGGAAAGAGTTTAGGTGTTTGTTTTTGTGGAGAGATGTTGTTTTCTGTGGCTCTGTTTCATTAGAGCGAGGACAGTAAAAGCACCAGCACACGAATAGTGACAAAAGCCTCCTGCTCTGTGAAAACACACACACACACACACACACACACTGCTGCTGCAGGCTGAAGCAATGGTTCATCCACAGACGAGTGAGCTCCATCTCTGTATCAGCGCTTTTGGGCCGACTGCTGCTCTAAGCATACCATTCCCCCTGTGTGTGTGTGTGTGTGCATGGGTGCATACATGTGTGTGTGTACTTGTTTTTCTAAATTAGCAGGACAAAAAAAAAAAAAAGTCCTGACATTGAAAACATGATGACCAACCAAATGCTCCTGACTTTGTGGAGTGTGTTTTTTTTTTTTTTTTTACAGAACCAGCACAATTATAAAAGTATGAAATAAATTAGCACCAAAATTAGTCTAATTGAAATCATTTTATATCTAGAAAATGAAAAATCGAATATTTCTAATTTTAAGATGGTTGTATAAATATTGTAAGATTATACCACAGTTCGTTCTGACCCTGCAATGTGAGTGTGTGGCTGAGAGGAGTTTTATGAGGGACATTATCAGCCGGTAATGCACCGTAACCGAAGCTCTCTATGCATTAGTCCACCACATACAGGTAATCAGCAACGATGGAGCACTTACGAGCCAAATACAAACCAAATCCGATGTCATTATACATTAACACTGGGGGGCGCTGGATCTTACAGGCACAGTGCAGAAACGCCATGTCTCCAGTAGGTGGCGCAGGCAAAGACATGGTCCCACAAATAAATAAGCCCAGCGATTCAAAAATACGCATTAATACACACATTATCAGCCACCTATATTAGGTTAAGAGTTGTTATTATTAAAATAAAAGCTTATGTGTATATATTTTTCAGTTAATATAGGGTATTTTAAGCATAAGGGCACATTTAATAAAAGGGCACTGAAGTCAACAAAACTTTAATTCTTCAGTCAAACGAGCACTGGACTTTAATCTACACAGATATTCTCCTGAAAACCTCTTATTTGGGTAAGTTAAGCGGTTCCGTTGATTAATAGTAAGTCTAGATTTTCACAATTTTGACTGAAATGGCTGTTAATGCAGAGCATACAGCAGAGCAGCTACAAACAGAGCAGCAATGGAACTATTTTAACATAGTTTAGCAGAGTTTTTTATAACCAAACAGATTGTATTTTCTCGTCCTCTTTAACTCAAAATCTTTCAATAAACAATAATAATGGAAATGTGGTATAATCGCAATAATACACTCGAGGTTCATGCTATAACATGTAATATTGGCACTGCTGTGCTGCGGTCGTTGAGCCGCTCGAGTGTATTATTGCCTAATTATTTAACACTTTTCTGGAAACATATTATTTACTTGATTTAGGTCATCCCTTCATTGTTGTTAAATTGACTTCTACTATAATTTACCTATATACTGTACTTTTGTTTTAATAGCATTACTTTTGAAATACCAACATATAAAACACAATAGTTTTATATAACACTGAAACAAAACATTGCAATATTGTTTTAGATTTTGTAGTTTTTGCAGGTGGAGGTTGCAAATATGTGAGATGAACCATGTTCATATTATATGTTGCTTACACTTATTAAGGCAAAAAATACTATTAACTATTTTTCCTAGATCTTCAAACCTTTAAATTGGTCAGTTTGATGCGTAACATAACTGAAGGGGTTAATTCATTTTAAATTAAATAAACCCTAATTAAATAAATATGTATTTTGTTTTTAAATAATGAATGGACTAGGGCAAATAGTTTCTGTTGGAGTTTGTAGCAACAGCAATAATAAATGATACCTATGGTACATACTATAAAAATGCATGTCCTTACATTGTATAAAAACAGTGTATGTGTGTACGTGTGTGTATTCCTGTGTGTTAAAGAGAGAGGGTGTCACTAGTGGATCAATGACTCATTCTGTCTGAGGCTACTATGTCGACTCAGCAACTCACTCGGCAAACAAGCACACACACACACACACAAACGCACACACACACACACACATACACACACACATACGGTACAAACTAAGGCAAACTCTTGAAAACCTTCCTCAAGGTCGGAACGTTCAGCGCTGGGGCTCAGGGGACCTGTTTTAAACCCCATGTCCTACTTTAACATCATGTTCAGACACTAAAGGTGAGCGTCTAAAGTTATTCAACAGCACAGAGAGTCAAAGCAAGCCCAGCAGCGTCCGCCCTTAACCACAGCCAAGTATAAACAGCCTGCTCTCTAGATAATGTTATAAAGTGAGTGAATAGAAAATTCATTCACAGGATTTGTTAAAATAATCTGTTAAAATCATTAAACTTTCTGTGCCTCCTGTTAGAAACAACGGAAAACTTGTTGAGCTAAAGCACACTGCTATGTGTTGATGGACAACATCATCATTGAAAAACATACTACTGTATGTTTAAATCAGCACTGTGGCTTAGTGGTTAGCACATTGGCTTCCCAGCACTGGGAGGGTCTTGGGTTCAAGTCCCCAGCTGGGTGGAGTTTCCATGTTGTCCCTGTGTCTTGCATAGGTTCTCTTCAGGGACACCAGTTTCCTCCCACAGTCCAAAAACATGGAGATCAGGTAAAATTGGATACTCTAAAATTACCCAGAAACATATTATTAATGTGTTACAAATACAATCAAGGGACAGATTGTATTTGTATTTTTTTAATTACTGAAAATGCTAAAAGTTTATTATCCAATTATAACAATTACTATCCATATTATTAGCATATCATCGCTGTCCAATAAAAAAAAATTATGTTTCTATCTCTAAAATTTAACACAAATTTTGTAAACAGACCAAGTCTCACTGTCTCAACACATAATAAGTAAATAATAATGTAAATATTTGAATGTGTATTTTAACTAAAAATATTTCAATTTCAGGAACTTTAATATATTATGTATAATAAATTATTTGAGTAATATTGTATACATTAAGTAATTGTAATTAGGTAATATTGTATGCTAAAATTAAGTGAAGTTTACTAAAAGAAGGGATTAACTGAAATTAAATTTACTTAAACTTTTTTAAAGTAAATTTTACATAAAACATTTTTCAGTGTTCATAATCATGTGAAATATGCTTTTATATATCTCACATTTTTTCTGAAAAAGCTGGCTTCTCTTGGCTCATCTGGAAAAGAGAGCGAAATTACATTAAGTGTTTGCCTATTAAGAGCCCTCCAACCTTCATATGTGTGTGTGTGTGTGTGTGTGTGTATAGTGTGTATAGTGTGAGACTGGATGGAAAGTGACAGCACGAGTGCATTGACAAGAGCTAAAGTGAAGCACTCAGACACACGGCGCTCCCGCCTCACACACATTAGCTCTGATAATGGGCATCCATCTCCCCGGCTGACAGAGGCATTTCATTAGCACGGCTCTGGCCTGATTCCTGCACACCGGCCCTGAGCAGGACATCTGTTCTCCGCCCAGACTATGAGGAAAGACCTGAATACTAATGTCTGCTTACCTATCCCTACAGCTCACTTACAGTGTGTGTGTTCACATGCTGTGTGTGTGTGCGTGTGCTTGTGTGTGTGTGCGCACACACTCATTACTTATTAAACAGTGCCGCTTCTGATTGAGGACAGAAACAGTTGCTAAAACCGAACTGCTTAAGTGCAGGAAGCTCTTCTATCCCTCAAAATAGGGATGGATATGTACAAAATATAAACACTTCATTCTAATTAGCTTTTTTTTTTGTTGAGTAAAATGCATAATCAGCCCTCCCCCTCTGCCCCAGAGGTCAGAAACCCCCATTTATGCATTTAATTTCCAGTCAAAACAGACATTAAATACATTAAATACATTACGTTACTCATTTTTCAGCATAAAATAAGTACATATACATATATTAAAGCTAATATACTGTAATATGTATTCTAAACTATTTTATAAATGATAAGGATGTGTCATTGCCATAACAAAATATGAATTGCCTGTTGCAAAGCAGAAATCTCCTTTTTTTTTAAATCTCTGATCCCATCCACTGTCCATTCTCCCTGTCTATTTCCACACCCAGGGTTGCCAGGTATGGAACAAAATATGTCATTATAGTATATTATAGTACAAACCCTGCAATGGATGGGCAATGTACATTTTTAATTTTATTAGGAAAACATTTTATTTCAGAAACAACGTTTTAAACTATGCCTGGAAAATGGTTGCCGTCTTAAAATCCACCATATTTTGTTTTTTTGAAATAATAGGGTGTCCTAAGACTTAAAACAGCTATGGGGCTCCGAGTGGTCCAACAGTTGAAAGCACTGATGCTATGATCAGGAGGTCGCCGGTTCGAATCCTGTTCATGTAGCTTGCTATCAGCTACGCTCTCTTCCCACATCACTCCAAAGGGTGATGTCGCTCAGCACAAGGCATCTCTGAGCTGATGTATCGGAACCGAGTCGCTGCGCTTTCCTCCGAGTGCGCTGTGATGCTATTCGGCAATAATGCATCAGCAGCAGTTAGAAAAGGGCCGGAGTCTGACTTCACATGTGCTAGTCTTCACCCTCCTGGTGTGTTGGGGAATCACTAGTGATAGGGGGAGTCCTAATGAGTGGGTTGTGTAATTGACTGTGTAAATGAAAAAAAAAATGGGAAAATGGTATAAAAACTAGAAATAAAATTATTTTTAAAATAAATCAAAAATAAAACATCTATTTTATTGATGTTAATGGAACTTCTAGCTTAAAACACAAAATGGGCAATACTGAAGTCATGAACATATTATTTTATTGTACAATAAGTTGATACAAATGCTTTGGTACAAAACGAGTTATAAACTAGCTATTAATAAGAACAAATTTAAACATTTTGCACAAATGTATACTATGACAGGGGTGGAAACACTTCTAAATAAATGAAACCCCTATTGTCTGTGCTTTAGCCCAGTCATTCTATTCTTCCAAATCCAAAATGCTGGAGGACAGAAACATAATAAGGTAAAAAAAAAAAAAGAACATGGGGACAGTAAGACTTTAGTAGCCGTATCTGTGTGTGTGCTCATTATTCTCTCAACAGTGCCAGCTCTCTGACTGATGTCTCATATCTCCAGCTCCCTGCGGCCCCATTAGGCAGCACAGTCTGTGTATTAGTGCCACTGCTAAAGCCACCGCAGATCTCGCCGCCATCCCTCCTCAACCTGAAGGACGGCCGCATGAGGCTCGGCCGTCCCCAAACAGCCACAAATAAAGAAAGCACAGACTCCACTGAAGTCCCTCTGCAAAGTGCTCTCCTCCGCCAGAAATGCTTTTTGGCACCCACCAAATCAATATCAGCTTTCAGCCCCTACACCCAGACGCAGTCACCAGCAGCTCCTGGTCATAACATCAACTTGAGGGCCATAAATCCCTACTCCTCCAGCTCTTTCACAATATTTACACCATACAACATTATACGATATGCTCCGAGCTCCCATATGGAGGAAAGGGGATTTCGAACGGATGTTGAGAAGTTGACACCTATAAGCATCTGCCATAATTCCTGCTTTTTATTCCCGAGATTTCAAGGTGTCTGCCATTTTTCTGCACAAACGTGAACCAAAGATGGTTATGTTTTACTCAACACAAAGAGGTCCTGGGAAAATATCAAATATCGACCTGATGCACATTCCTGATCCTCAACCCTCAAGTCACCTCATGTCAATCAACATCAATCCAACCGAGATGCTTCTCAAAACAAGAAATATTTACCGTAAACGGGCCAAGTCCTTCCAAACCCGAAACGATTCTCCACCCGAGAGCATCACTTGGGATCGTATGTATCAAACATCTTCAACAACGCTGCTCCAGGATCAGTTCTTTGCCTTTCACATCTTAATGAATTCCAGTGCTGCAATAGGGAGCCGTTCCAGTATCTGCAGTATTTCTGTCCTGGGATATTTGATACATAAGGTCCTGATTTGGGTGGACAGGAGGTTCACAGAGAGAGTATGGACGACTGACAGCACTTCTTGGAAGACTCCTGCTTGCGAAGACAGACAAACACAATCTGAATAGTCTACCTCTTAAACAGAACTGGGCCAAAAAAAAACTGAGTAGACAAAGAAAAGTCAAAGCTAAACACATAAAAAGCAGGTCTGGTGAAGCACATGAATCTTTAAATTGGATTGTAAATCAACTTTATAATGCATGGCCAGCTTCAACCAACTAAACTTAAGGTCGTTTAATATGTCTCATATATAGATCTTCTTACTTAAAGGTCTTTTTCATTCATTTTAAACAGTCTAGCTGTGGTCTCTATAAATGTATAAATGAATGCCATGTGATTCGTTTTTTGTGAAAAAAGTGTTTCTATTTAACCCTACTTTAGATAATTGAATTAGAGGTCTCTGAAGAAAGACAGGATTTGGCTCTTGCTCATGCATATTCATAAATGCAAAAATATATAGCCTCTGATTGGCTAACAGCACTGCAGCACAGAGCGCCTACCTGTCTTCCCCCCCATAGTCAATTTCACAGCTCTAAAATTCAAAGGACATGTTTTCAGAGATACAGCCTTAGTTATTAAGATATAGCACTGAGTGCTAGATAAAGTTAACCCTTTAACTTCACTTAACGTCAGACTCGAGCGGCCCAGTGGCGGCTCTTCCTCTGGGGCCACGCGGAAAGACCTAAAGTAATTCACAAACAACAAGAAAAATTGAATTTTAGCAGAAGGAGACCTTTAAATTTCAGACATAAATATGGATGCCACATCATAAGATAAGATAAGTTAAGTTGTGATCTGAAATGTATCCATAATTAGCATTCCCAACACTTAGCCATGTAATACACTAAGACATTTGTCTGTTTTAAGGCCTCTAAAAGAGCTTGAGATCATGCTAATAACGTTTCAGATGCTTTATGTTACTATTTATCTGTTTAAATCTCTTTCTGCTCAGTAGGATACCAAGTTTTTTCTCTCTTTTTCAAATTTTCTGTATCACATTACAAAAACAACCAAATCAAAAAAGGCACAGATTGAATTGTAAGCGTTTACCCTGCACTGACATTATGCTGCAATGAGGGCATAAAGCTGAACAGAGAAGTTCAGGGTATGATCTCAGTGCTCCTCTCTGGAATGTGGCTTTGAGTTTAAAAAGTATAAAAAAAGAAGTAGAGGCTATATTTTTGTGGAGATACAAACCTTCACACGCACACACACACACATACACACACACATACGGGGCAGCTGCATCAGTAATGAGAATGAATAGCACCTCCGTGGCGCTCTCCCAGGCGCATTGATCACGGGCCATAAAGAGCGATGGTCTGCGGGTTGGGACAGAGCCGTCTGCATGCTTTAATCTGTGTCTAATCCATTCTAATTTGGCTTGTATTGATAACCCCCAGCACCCCAGCGCCGCGTAAAATCTGCACACCAAACAAGTGGCCTTTCACACTGCCTGCTGCTATTCGTCTTCCTGAAAAGGCCTTTTATAATTGGAGGGCCCCTCTTTATTAAGCGGGAGAGCAGATATGAGGTCTATTGGAAAAAAAAAAAAAAACGGGGCCACGGACTTCATCCCTGAGCCAATTAAGCAGGAGCGGAACAAGCATCCGGAAAGACGAATAACTCAATTAGAGCGGCGTTAATGCTCGATCCGCCGCGAAGTTCCTCATCGATAGGATCGTATCGACCACAGCAGATGCGCGGTGGAACAAAAGGGAAGTTATTTCCGTCGCCGCAGCGAGCCTTCTCATCTTACTCCTCGGACAACGCCGCAGAAGGGAAAGGGAATTGAATTGATAGACTGTGCTGCCCCTTGCAACCCTTTTCCTCTCTCTCTCCCTCTCTCTCTTTCTCTTGTTCTCCCCCTTCCTCATAAATGTCATCCCACTCTTTCTATGCATTAATCTCCATGAGGCCTTGGCTAGTAGCTCCAACACAAACCGATTTTTGCGGGGTCTGCTGGCTCACGCCCCAATGGACTAGGGGTTGGCAGGTTCTGAGAAAGGGACTGGCGCATTTGTGTGTGTGTATGTGTGTGTGTGTGTGTGTGTGTGTGTGTGTATATGTGTGTGTGTGTGAGTGAGGGCCCATTTTTCATCCAGGCGAGTCTACAGCAGCAGGGGTACGAGTGGGAAAATATGAGGCGCATTATGGCGCTGGTCATCCGTGCCATTGCAGACAAAAGCAGCACAAAGAGAAGAATCGCAAAACACTTGGTGACAGTGACAAGACAGTCACTCCCAGAAGAAAGCTCAACCAACCAAATCCTCAATGTGTGTGTGTATGTGTGTAAGTGTGTGTGTGTGTGTGCGCACTTGTGCATCACACTGTAACACTTCACTGTGTTATAAATGACAACCAGCCGAGCCATTTGGGCCCCAACATTTGATATCACATAAACAGGAACAAACGCGAACGTCCTTCAGGCCTGAAAAAACAAAACAATCTGACTCCACTATACAAACACTCCACTGAGGACCGGACTCAGTTACATCACACAGACACGCCAGGAACTGTGTGAAACTGCTGCTCTCGTAAAGGAGGGGCCCCGGGTTCTAGGTCCCGGGGCCGGGTCGCATTGCACACATTATTGCTTGTGTCCTGGCAAACGGAGGCATAATTGGGATTCATTCCTCTGAACCTCAGCTGCAGCCGTTTGAATGGCACGGCTGATGACTAGTAGCTGCATCCAGCATGGCATCTGCACCAAAAACAAATGCTTGAATCTCATTGGTGGAGGGCAGGAAAGGGAAAGAGCGCAGCCTTTGGCAGAGAAATGCTGTTTGTCTGTTTTAAATGCCACAGCAATTTCCTTAGCTGCTAAGTTTAAGGTGACTCACGCTGCTTTACGAGACTTTATTTCAAGAATACAACACTATAACGAACACAACTGTAGCGAAGTCCAGATCGAGCTGTGAGAATAACACTGAGCTGTCGCTCTGAGTTTAAAATATCAATAACATCTATGCATTACTTTTTGACATGACATAAATGGTAGAGCCTTTAGTTATGTCTGAATGGGATTTTAGTCATGAGGTAATTCTCTCTTTACCAGGAGAATTACGATACTCTGAGTTTTATTCCAGTCTGGATCCACCATGAATTTGTCCAAGTCATCCTAAACAAAATAAATAAATAAATACTGACTGGATTTTCTGCTGTTTTATACTGAACTCTGAAATTTATGGTTGTCTGATGGTTTAATTAATTTTTCAAATCTTTAAACAAAATGAATGCTACATTTTGAATTAAACACAATAAACTTTCGATTCTGGTGATTTTATTGTAAAAGCTACAGTATTTGGGGGATTCCAATTTATCCATGTTGGTGGGATAAATCAGAATGAACTAAATGAATCATAAAATGTGTCTGAAGTATTTGATTAAATTGTCAGAAAGCAAAATTTATGATTTATTATATATTTATACACTTTAATTTTGGGTTAGTCATAATAGTGTCCTAAAACAATACTTATCATTTCGTCTCACCAGAATTTGATCTTTTATCTCACAACAAAACAAACAGCTCTGGAAAAAAATAAAAGACCACTTCAAAATGATGAGTTTCTTTAATTTTACCTTATTGAAAACCTCCTGAATATAATCAAGAGGAAGATGGATGAACACAAGCCATCAAACCAAACTGAACTGCTTGAATTTTTGCACCAGGAGTAAAGGCATAAAGTTATCCAAAAGCAGTGTGTAAGACTGGTGGAGAAAAACATGATGCCAAGATGCATGAAAACTGTGATCAAAAACCAGGATTATTCCACCAAATGTTAATTTGTGAACTCTTAAAACTTGTTGTGTTCATGTTCTAAATAAATATGAACTTATTTTCTTTGTATTATTTGAGGTCTGAAAGCTCTGCATCTTTTTTGTTTTTTCAGCCATTTATAATTTTCTGCAAATAAATGCTCTAAATGAATTTTATTTATTTGGGGGAAATGTTGTCTGTAGTTTATAGAATAAAACAACAATGTTCATTTTACTCAAACATCAACCTATACATAGCAAAATTAGAGAAACTGATTCAGAAACTGGAGTGGTCTCTTAATTTGTTCCTGAGCTGTATATTTAAATATTGTCTAAAGGCCATCTAAATAGCTTTTTTTTGATGACTTTAGCACAGCTGATGACTAGTATGACTATATTACACTATGGCATCTTCACCTAAAACAAATGCTTGAATCTCATTGGTGGACAATACGAAAGAAAAGAGGGTAAGCCTTGGCTGAGAAACATTTGTAAATGCCACAGTAATTTCCTTTGCTGCTACGTTTAAGGTCACTCATGCTGCTTTATGAGACTTTATTTTAAGAGTACTACACTATAACGAACACAACTATAGCAAATAGTCCAGATCATGATGTGAAAATAACACTGAACTGTTGCTCCAGGTTTAAAATATCCATAACATCCATGCAAGGGCATGAGACAGAAGTCCTAGCACCAGTGATAAAATAGCCGTGTCTACGTCTGTCTGTCTGTCTGTCTGTCTGTCTGTCTTTCAGCATAAATAGTATTTTAGCACATCCACTATAAAAGCATGTCCATGTTCTCGGCACATCTATTCATAAATGAAGGAAATGCGAGATGAATGCATATATTTCGCATGTCAATAGGCCGCCTCTTTAAACCTCTATAGCCCATCACTTCTTATAAGGCAAATTGAATGGCTAAATCATTCAGCACCACTGTGTCCATAGCAACGGCAGAACCATGTAGCCTCCTAATAAATGAAGGGTCACAACAGTGTTTTATTTTTCTGTCACTGGAGCCGATGAAAGCTGGAGGAACTGAAAGACTGGGTCTGTGCAGAATAGGTGAGCATGTGAGTTAAAAGTAGAATTATTAGGATTATAAGGATTACTCTTATATTGTATATGATATTGATTACAGAAGAAGTGTGAATAATTACTGTACACACTAGTGCATCTCAAAAAAAATAGAATATACTTGAAAAGTTACTTTATTTCAGGTGAAACAGGTGATTTATTATATGCAGCTCTGGAAGAAAATTAAGAGACCACTTCAGTTTGTGAATCAGTTTCTCTGATTTCACTATTTATAGATTTATGTTTGAGTTGAATAAACTGAATGAACTAAAATGTTGTTTTATTCTATAAACTACAGACAACATTTCTCCCAAATTTCAAACAAAAAAATTGTCATTTAGAGTATTTGTTTTCAGAAAATAAGAAATAGCTGAAATAACTAAAAAGATACAGAGCTTTCAGACCTCAAATAATGCAAAGTTTTAAGAGTTCAGAAATCAATATTTGGTGGAATAACCCTGTTTTTTAATCACAGTTTTCATGAAGCTTGGCATCATGTTCTCCTCCACCAGTCTTACACACTGCTTTTGGATAACTTTATGCCTTTACTCCTGTTTCAGATTAACTGACCTTTATTTCTTTACTTAGTTGAGTAGTTCTTGTCATAATATAGATTAGAACATTACTCAAATAGGGCTATTCACTGTATACCAACTCTACCTCTTCAAGTTATACAAGTAATTAACTCTTCAAGAGTTCAGCACAGCTGTTAACTGAAAACCTGAATTCCAGGTGATGCCTTCTAATAAATGCCAGGATGTGCAAAGCTGTCATCTAAGCAAGAGTTGCTACTTTAAAGAATCTAAAACACTAACGCTTTTTTTTTTGTTTACTAAATAATTCCAGATGTTTTTATTCATAGTTTGGAAGACTTTAGTATCAATCTACAATGCAGAATTTTCGTTCATTTTTCTTTCTTTTACTTTACAAAAACCTTGCATTTTATTCACCTACCTACATACCTACTTAGCTTTTTATTGATAGCAAGCATATGCTATTCTATGCTAGCTAACATGTGCATCAAATACAAATGAATGGGATAATGTGCATTCTCCTCCAAGCATGTTGAGGCTTTTTTAAAACAGGAAGTTACCTGAATGATAAGATTAACAGTTAGAAATAGAAATAGAAATAATAGTTAACTGTATCTCCAGTATGTGAGTTTGAGAGAGAGATGTCGAGTATATGGAGCCTCTGTATGGAAGTATGTATGGAGTTATCGGAAACACATTGAGGAACGTGAACTGCTGACTGACTCTAATCACACTTAGGCCTTCAGACTCGCTCTGGGCACTGGGCCAAATGCTTTTCAAATCTTCGGCGAATAATGTCTGCCATGATGTCAGCTTCTCCGGTCTCCGTTCACCTGGGATCCCACCATCTCAGCCCCCTCCCCTCTTTTTCCTTCTTCTTTCTGTCCTTTTTCCATCCTCATACCTTGACTGAAACTAAGGTTTCAGAGCCCTTGAGGTTTTGAGTCAAAGCTGACCCTATGTTCAAAACATTCAGCCCCCCCACCAAAGCCCCCATCCAGTCTCTGGTTCTCTGGAGCTGTTGAGGACTTAAAAAATGGCTCCAAAGCTGGGAAGCTGAACCCATTACTCACATACGGCTGTACATACATAAAAAAAAGAAAAAAAAAAGAAAAAACACTCTTCTTCACCCCCCTCCGACCAACAAAATGTGTTTCTAATTAAACAAACTTTGTTAAAAGTATTTTGTATTACATAACAGCCGCGCTTGGAAGGGTTTCGCAAGCCACAGATTGTTCTCTTGGTCAGCATACATAGTTGTGAGGCCTGCCATAAGAGATTTTCTCCTAATCGTCAATTCAAACGAGCAATTTTGTTTGGGAGTTCAGGGATATCACGAGGTTAGCACAGAACACTATCCTGTTATTGATGGCCACTGTTCCAGAAGAAGCACATTGTGGAATAATGCTTGGAATAATGTTCGTACATATGGCCGGCCGTTTATTACGCATTAATAACACCACACTGCACCAAGAGTCGTTCTGAGAGCGGACAGCACACAAATTCTCACAAGTGAAATTTTCTAGTTTCAAAGCAATACATTTTATTTCTTGACAATTTGTAGTCTTGCTAAGCATTGTAAATGTAAGATTGTTTTACTTATTTTAGAAATAATTATCTTATTCAGTCGTACTTAGAATTTTCACCTTATTTTAAGTAATTTGAACTCAAAATAAACACAAAAAGTCACGTTATTCTGATGTTTGTGTAGAAATTTAAGCTAGAAAATAAAATAGTTTTGCTTGATTTAAGTCTTTACTTCACTCATTTTGAGGCTTTGTTATTGCTTATTTAAAGAATAATTTAACTTTATAAGAAAATGTAGCTTACCCCACTGGCAGATTTTTTTTTTGCTTGATTTAAGCATTTATGTCTCATTTTAAATACATTTTATCTAGTTTTTGACAATGGATTTTTTTGCAGTGCATCTCTTCAGAATCCACCAAGTCTGACTGTGCTAAAGTTGGTGCCTGGAATTAAAAAGTTTAGAAATATATATTTGGAGATTTTCTCTACCTCAACGATTCTTAAAACTCTTCACTGAGGCACTAATCCCTAAATCATCATCATATTTGTTCCATTAATATGTGAAATGTGTTCCTTTAAAGTAATGAAACATACCTGTCCTGCCTAAAATCTTTATAAACATTTTCTAACCTTTAAAAAACGCTTTTATTGTGGTAATTTTTGCCTCTGCAGCGCCCTCTCAGGTTCAACAGTGCTATAGGTGTGGAGGTCAGACAGACAATTTTGGCAGAAAGGAGGACACTGCACAGCTGCTACTCACTATATATATATATATATATATGTATATATATGATGCCGCAACACAAGAAAGGTGAAGACTAGCACATGCCTCCTTCAATACATAATCCAACTGCTGCTAGTAGCATCACAGCACACTCGGAGGAAAGCGCAGCGACTCTGTTCCGATACATCAGCTCACAGACGCCTCGTGCTAAGCGACATCACCCTTTGGAGTCATGAGGGGAAAGAACGCCATCTGCCCACACATACAGAGCAAGGCCAATTGTGCTCTCTCAGGGCTCCAGCAGTTGATGGCAAGTTGCATGACTGGGATTCGAACCAGCAATCTCCTGATCATAGTGGCAGCGCTTTACACCACAGGACCAGTCTGAATATAGTTAAATAATTAATTTGCCTTTCCAGGTGTTTTACCAATGCTGCAACTCAGCCAATCAGCTCTCCCTTCTGCCCTGCCTCTAAACCCATACATCACCTAGTGCCCCTCCCAAACTACCCCTAGTACCCCTTTAAGCATTTTTTTTCATCCAGGGAAAGTGAACAGGAAGGAATGCTAGTTCTTAGATGTTCTGAAGCACAGTTTAGCAGGAGACGCTTGATGCCACATAAGGTTTGCTGCCAATGGTGCGTTAATTAGGTCCTGCAACCAGTGACCCTACTTTTTTCTGAACACACACTTTGGCGCACTCTTTCTTTAGATCCAAACGTTGGTTCTTTGGTCCGAACTGTGGTTAACGGATGTAACTTTCACACCTGCTAATTTGGTTCAAACCATGCGTTAAACCCAGTATTCAACTTCAGTATACTTCAAATAAGCTTTAAATATTTTTTTCAAAGTTTCAGTAATGATTACTATTCTGTTATTGATGGAACCTGAACCAGAAGAAGCACATACTGAAACAATGGTTGGAAAAATGTCTATATAAACATATGGCCGCCCATTTGTTACACATTAATAACACCACACTGCACCAAAAGTCGTTTTGAGATTTAACATAATTTCTGTCAAATCTGCATTTATATGATTACTGGAATTATGAAATTTAAATATTAAATATTATTAGGATCAATCATCATGGTTACACTCCTTCTTCCCAGGATGACGCTGAAGTGTTTTTAATCCAGGGGAAGCTACAGGAAGGCACGCATGTTCTTAGATGTTCTGGAGCACAGTTTGGCAGGAGTGGCTTGGATCCGTGGACTTAAAGGCTTGTCGTCATGGTGATTTGTCTTAACGCCCGTGTGACCTCGCCCCCTGCATCTGTTTTTCTTTCTCTTCCCTCTCTTTAATCTGCGTAATTATTTATCATTAATTATTTATCCCTCGCTGCTGCCACGTTTCAAAGTGAGGTATTTAGCAGTAATAACTGGATATTTCCAAGCTGAGTTCTGAATGCTGATGCTGGTAGGACTTCTGGATTTCTGGACAGAGAATAAGGCTGTGTTTTCTGTCTATTGGAATTATAAGTATTAAGTATAAGTTCCTGACTTTGCACATGAACACTTCCTTTACTAAGTCATAATTTCTAGTGGGAAATTCTGAGATAATTTAGATACACAATTTCCAGAATTAAATCAATATTTCAATGTCTCAAAAAAGAATAAAGTATTAAGAATAACTATAGTATTACATGAATTTACATGTATTTTTATCTGTATTCTATGTGCATTTAACTTTATTTATTCCTTTTTTTATTTTATTTAAAATTTTCTACGATTGTCCGACCCATTCAGCCCCTACTCAGCTATAGATCACTGGTGATGCCACAACACAAGAAAAGTGAAGACCAGCACATGCCTCCTCCGATACATGTTAAGTGAAGTCAGACTCCGCCTCTTTCTGAACTGCTGCTGATGCAGCATTGCCGAGTAGCAACACAGCGCACTCAGAGGAGAGTGCAGCGACTCTGTTCCGATACATCAGCTCACAGACGCAGCCCTGTGCTGAGCAACATCACCCTTTGGAGTGATTAGTGGAAAGAACGCCATCTGCCCACCCAGATAGAGAGAGAAAGTCCAATTGTGCTCTTTTAGGGCTCCGGCAGCTAATGGCAAGCTGCATGATCGGGATTCGAACTATCTCCTGCAATCTCCTGATCATAGTGGCAGCTCTTTACACCACAGGACCACTCTGAATATAGTTAAATAAGTAATTTGCATTTCAAGGTGTTTTACCAATTTTAAGGCTCCTTTTGCACTTTGCTTGCAGCAGATTCCACTGGGATGCCTCTTTGTTCTCTTTATAAATTAGGGTTAATCTACAGTTACAGTAGATACAGGAGTCATAAGCCTATAATGTTGTGTGGTGTGTCAGTAAGTAAAGGAGTGTTGGATTTTAGACACAACAAAGATTATTTTGCTTCTTCTGTTGCTGAACGGTTGACGGTGACCTGTACTAACTTCCTGTAATTAAAGTCTTAACTATTCAGAAAAAAATGGAACCATGTTTTAGTTGATCCAAATGTTGGTTCTTTGGTCCAGATTGTAGTTAATGGCACCTTTTACACCTTTTACTGAAAGGTCAAATGGTCTGTAACATCAAGGTAGGTGTAAACGCACCCGTGATCTTATTTTTTTTCTAAAAATGATCTATTTGGTTTTTTCAACCTTTAGTCTAAGGGTGAAAGTTTTACACCTGTAATAGGTTTCTATTGTCTGGATTGATGTCAGTTGATGAGTTCATTCACTTAAATTGTTTCAAAAGGCATATACAATTTTTTGTAATTAATCATGGGTGTGTTTTGGGCATAATGTGAAATAAACTATTACTGTGTCACTTGCCATTCCCTTTAAGAGCTAGGTGCATTCTGACTTTGGCGTATTGCTATTTAAAGGGCGTAGCGCCTCTGCACTTCTTGGCAGTGGAAACTGACCTGCTCGTTCACACTGTTAAGATCTGTTTGGTTTGGTTTCATACAGGCATAAACCTGAACACTCCCCAATTACACACCTATAAACCACGCAAGCACATTGTGTCCTCTGATTGGTCAGAGCTGTCTGGCGCGGGAGAATGACAGTAAATATAGCGAGAAGTTTCTGTGTTGTGTGTATATCTGTGCAGACTGAAGCTGCTTTAACACAGAACGCTAAAACGCTGCACTTTTAATACACACAGTATTTTCAAAAGGACGTGCAGCGCAGATATACACTTACGTCTGTGAGTAGTGAATGTAGTGAATGCAGCACACACCACACGTGTAAACAGCATGGAGCAGCAGAGACAGCGATTATTCATAGCTGTGGTGATTAGTGTTATTTGGTTAATTGGTGATTAGTTGGTTATTTGAGGTTGGAGACCACCTCAACTAGCAGGTCTCGCACCCGAGTGTGATTACTGTTTTCACACCTGCTCAATTGAACTGCAATAAGGGTACAAATGAACCAGAATCCATTTTAATCGGACAAAATAGTGCTGGTGTGAAAACGCCCTAAATTCTTAGGCCGTTTTCACACCTGTAGTTTGTTTCTCTGGTCCGAATCAGTTAATGAGTTCGTTTACTTGGAGCGTTTTCTCGCTCTGTTCGGTCTGGTTTCACATAGGCATAAATGTAAACGCACCAAAATGCGCATCAATAAACCACGCGAGCAGCCTGTGTCCTCTGATTTGTCAGAGCTGTCTGACACAGGAGTATGTTAAATATAAATATACGAAAAAAGTAAATATAGCGAGAAGATTTTGTGTTCCAGCGCAAATATCTGTGCTTTAACACTGAACGCTGAAACGCTGCACTTTCAAACACAGTGTTTCTACGTGCAGCGCACGTTATCTGGCTAATATATCAGTTTAAACTGTGCTAGATTTATCAGCAGTTTAGCTCAAATAAATAGCTGGATCCGATCGAGACCGGATCACGTTCTCACCACAAGCGAACCGCTCCAGAGTTCGCTTGGTACCGGACCGAGACCACCTCCTCTAGCTGGTCTCGGTCCGGTTCTTTTGATCCACACCGAGTGCGATTACTGCTTTCACACCTGCTTAATCGAACCGCACTAAAGTTACAAACGGACCAGAGTTCGTTTTAACCGGACCAAATAGTGCTGGTGTGAAAACGCCCTTAAAGTTTAGATGGATCAGCACAGCACCAAAATAGATTAATCAAAGCATAATCTGATGCACATGCATCAATGTGTTATTAGATTTCCCAATAAAATCTGAGTACAATCTGGACTAAATGCAATTATTCCCTGGGTGGATACAGTCACAAATGCCATCAGTGAATAATTTACCCAGCTGTTCGACTATAGGCAAACATTGCCCTCTGCTGGACAGATAAGGCAATACATCTATCACTCCACTCTCTAGATCAGCCATTTTGTTCAGTGTTCATCCACAGCTAATAAAACTAACATTGATATATAACATACTTCAGAACCATGAGCCTATCTCACCTCATTACCCCGTATACAGACACACTCACACACACACACACTCACACCCACACACATACACACAAAGACATGCAGAGCGATGCCTCCAGGACCTGCAGGGAACATGCCTGTTGTAATGTGAAGCGTGTGTGTGTGTCAGATCATCTGAAGGCCTTGCAGTGCTCAGCAGGATTGTGGTGGGGTGGAAAAGGATCTCCGTGTGTGTGTGTGTGTGTGTGTGTGTGTGTGTGTGTGTGTGTGTGTGTGTGTGTGTGTGTGTGTGTGTAATGGTATGCATAACTCCAAGTCAGCTAGAGTTCTACACAAAAACACACACACAGACACACACACACCCATGTTACTCTGCCATTGGACAAAAATAAGCCAATTAATGTTTTCTAAACGTTCAACCTTTAATTTTTTTTTATTTATTTATTATTTTCTAACATTTTTATTTAACAAAAATGTAATTTAATATTTTTAAACATTCTTTCAGAGCCCCTAAGGTGACATCATGTAAAGAAAAATATTAAAAAAAACAATAACGCGTTGCCACAACTTATTTAGGCATGTGACTGAGATCCTTTGACCTGGCCACGACTTATTAAGGCGTGGGAACAAGAACCTAATGCAAGGAAACTGTATAATTAAGGTGTGAGAATGAGACCCTAATGCGTGAGAATGAAATAATTAAGGCGTGGCCGCAACTTATTAAGGCGTGGGAATGCCGCCTGCCTCTGAGCCTGTCAGCTTTTAGCATGTTTTTTTTAGAAATAAGCCACGCCTCACTGCCAGAGACTCCAAAATATCATCATAATTCATTCTAAAATGAAAAAAAAAAAAATTCTCTCTACGTTTTCTTACAAAAATTATCCTTGGATTAAAGGAGCTTTGATATAACATTTAGTTTCTTCATGGGCATTAATATACAGTAAAGCAAGCTTTATCATTATTCCCATGCCTGCAACTTAATTATCTTGTTCCTTAAACATGATATCACCTTAGGGGTACCTTTCTGGTAATGTTGCTGCAACATCACTTGTGTTAATGTTTTATTTTTGTAATCTAATTTTGGGAATCTTATATTTAACGCTTCCCTAATGTTAGTATTCATCTAGCTGGGAATGTTATGTGAGAAACGTACAATGATTTATAAAGAAAAATCATGAAAAAAATGATCAGGGGGCGCTGAGTGGTCCAGCGGTCTAAAGCGCTGCCACTATGAGCGGGAGGTCACAGGTTCGAACCCCCTCTCATGCAGCTTTACCATCAAGCTGCTGGCGCTCAGAGGGAGCACAATTGGCCCTGCTTCCTCCGGGTGGGTAGATGGCGCTCTCTCCCCATCACATCACTCCTAGGGTGATGTCTGCAGCACAGAGCGTCTGTGAGGTGATGTATCAGAACCGAGTCGCTGAGCTTTCCTCAGCAATGCTTTCAAGAATTTCCCCTCGGGGATCAATAAAGTATCTATCTATCTATCTATCTATCTATCTATCTATCTATCTATCTATCAGCAGCAGCTCGAAAAGAAGCGGTGGAAGCATGTGTTAGTCTTCACCCTCCTGGTGTGTTGGGTTGGGTAATTGGCCATGTAAATTGGGAAGAAAATGAAAAAATAAAAAAAATAATAATAATTATCAGAGTTGCCCAAACATATTTATACTACTGTACATATGTGGGGCCAACATTGTAGTTATATACAATTTGAATATTTCAAAAATAATAAATATTTGTTTTCAAAAGCATTTGAAATGAATGTAAAATTACCATTAATAGCTTTTTGATCAGCGTTATTTGAACTTTACTAATTATGGAACTAACAACTAATTATCTTTTAAATATATGATAGTATCATTTTTATTTTTATACATAAAAAAATATTATAATGGACCGTATTTGTGCATGTATCAATTTTTTTAAACAGTGACTCGAACCTGTGGAAAGTAGTCAGTTAACCAGAGAATGTGAGAGGTTGATATAGCTTTATACGTAATTAATTTCTCCCCAAAGACAAAAATGGCTGAGGCTGCATTCCATCATACTTTGGAAGTGTATAAAACACACCCTGTGTCTGGGAAATGTGCCACTGAATAATCACCTCTGACAGAATGCTAAAAAATGCTATCCTTAGTTGACCACTCTATTATAACACTCTTATTATTTAGATATAATACTACAGATTAATAATGTAACACTCTGAACAGATTAAAGCTGATGTATGGTCAGCACACCAGAACATAACATAAATCACAGATCACATCAATCACAGCTTTTCTATAATATCACCAGTCAAATAACTGATAAATCATTTATACTCTTATTTTTGAGTTACATTACATTACATTACATTACATTTGGCAGATGCTTTTGTCCAAAGCGACTTACAATAGTCAAGTACAAAAGTAATAGAAGTTAAAGGTAAAACATCTTTAGATAGGGCCTAAAGGAGGTCGAAGGGAAATAATGGAATAGAGAGTGAAGGAGGGGAAGAAGGAAATGAGGTTAGAAGTAGTTAGTGTGTTAGAGGTGTTAGGAGAGTAAGTGCTCTTTGAAGAGCTCTGTCTTCAGGAGTTTATTAAAGATAGTGAGAGATTCTCCTGATCTGGTAGTAGAAGGTAGTTAGTTAGAGGTGTTAGGAGAGTAAGTGCTCTTTGAAGAGCTCTGTCTTCAGGAGTTTATTAAAGATAGTGAGAGATTCTCCTGATCTGGTAGTAGAAGGTAGTTAGTTAGAGGTGTTAGGAGAGTAAGTGCTCTTTGAAGATATCTGTCTTCAGGAGTTTATTAAAGATAGTGAGAGATTCTTCTGATCTGGTAGTGGAAGGTAGTTTGTACCACCATTGGGGAACTCTGTATGAGAACAGAAAATGCTATATTAAAAAACATACATGCCCATATCGTCGCTGTCCAATGAAGAACAAGTTTCTCCAAAACAGCAACTTTACAGGAGAGAGATAAAACCTTCTAAACTTTCAATGGAAGTAAATGTAAAAAGAGTTCAGAAGAATTTCTATTGGTTTTTTATTATTTTGAAGAAATTCTATTGGTCTGTTCATCAAGAAATTTTGGCACAGTGTAAGAGAGAGTTTTTCTGTTCAAATTATATATTAAACTAAAAATCGTCAAAAATTGAAGATACTTGTTTTTCATTGGACAGCGAAGATATTGACATCGCATGTGCTGATTTAATATCACACCCCGCTCTAATATAACATAACATGGAGAGAATGAGCTCAGTCCTCTTACTTTGAGATACACACTGTATAAAAAAACTCACTGCTCTACTGAGAGTAGTAAAACACACTTGTATGAAACACTGTCTGGCATTTGCCTCCAGCTCTTGTATTTGTGTATTAGAGAAATGCCAGCTGCTCCTGACACCCAAATTATTAATCCTATCAGCAGCCCCTGCTTTTCCCCACACAGTGTTCTGCAGTGTTTAATTCAGGATTTATACCTGTCAAAATATTAGCCCAGTCTGTTGTGCTGAAAGCTAAAAATATTGTCCAGCTTTACGAGGGAGCGATGTGATAAAAGCATTATGTAAACTACATCATAGAGCTGCGGGATGAGTAATGTGCTGTGGTCCTGTGGATCTGATCAGACCAACATCTCTGTTTTTATAAAATAATCTATAATATTATGATTAATCAGAAGTTCCAGAGAAATGAAAAAAAAAAATAATAAAGGAGCATAGAAATGTTGTTGACTTTGGATGAAGAAAATATGATGAGGAAATTGCCATTAGTTAATGTATGGGAAATAATAAACAGATGATGCTGTGTTATTAATACAGTGGGTAGTTCATTAATCAGGGGCACTTTTTACCTTCTTAACTTTGACAGATGAACCCTTGTGTGGTGTTCAGGTCCCCCCCCCCCACACACACACACATTTATATTACATACATTATGTTTGGCCAAGGGCTAACAAACATTGCTTCATTTGTAAATTTGAAACTAAACAAATGTTCTACTCATATCTTGAGTTTAATTCATTTTCTTTTACATTTTATTAAAAAACTAATAAAAAAAAGAGTAGCACTTTTTGAAAGAAATGTAACATAAGAAAGGTAAAGGGCAAATATTAACCATGTAAGCTGTTTATATTGCTTGCGATTTAGGTGAAGCAAGCATGTGTAAAGCATTTTAATGTAAAATTGCTTAATTTTGCTGAATTAAATACAAGTAACAAAGTAAACAAGCAACAAAAATATGAACACCACACAAGGGTTAAATGAGCAATAATTACATAAAGACAAAGTTTACAGGCTTTAATATGAAGACTTAATGATAGTAATGACTGAGTTTATGTTATGTTTATGTTAAGTTTATTTTCCAACTGGCACAGTGCAGAAACCCAGTCAGTGCAAGGGTTCACTTTTTCTGTATTTTTTAGAGCTTATCGTTCTACATACAAGTTTCTTATTGTTATGAGACACATAGAGCTACAGTATTTACTTTAAAAAAATATTCGTAAAATTACTAAAAACTAGCAGATGATGCTCTTTAAATACATATAAATAAAGTAAATACAGCTATGGAGAAACAATTTAGAGACCACTTAAAAATTGTGAGTTTCTTGGATTTTACCAAATTGAAAACCTCTGGAATATAATCAAGAGGAAGATGGATGATCACAAGCCATCAAACCAAACTGAACTGAAGTAGCAAAAAGTTATCCAAAAGCAGTGTGGAAAACTGGTGGAGGAGAACATGCCAAGATGCATGAAAACTGTGATTAATAACCAGGGTTATTCCACCAAATATTGATTTCTGAACTCTTAAAACTTTATAATTATGAATTTGTTTTCTTTGCATCATTGAGGTCTGAAAGCTCTACATTGTAGCCATTTCTCATTTTCTGCAAATATCCTCTAGGTGACAATATTTTTATTTGCAATTTATGTTTACGTGTGCTTGTGATTAGAGTAGATCTGTAATTTTTTTTTTAACATTATATATTATTTATATTACATAAATATAATTTATTACATAAATATTATGTACCTGGGGCACCAAGTGGTCCAGCGGGCTAAGCGCTGCAGCTATGATCGTGAGACTGCTGGTTCGAATCCTGGTCATGCAGCTTGTCATCAGCTGCCGGAGCCCTGAGAGAGCACGAGGCACTTAGCCTTGCTCTCTCTCTGAGTGGGTAGATGGCACTCTTTCCTCTCTTTACTCCAAAGGGTGATGTTGATCAACAAAAGGCGTCTGTGAGCTGATGTATTGGAACCATTGTAGTCGCTGCACTTTCCTCCAAGCAGTAGTGGCTGACTTCACATGTGTTGAAGGAAGCATGTGTTAGTGATAGGGAATATACTGCTGAATAACTAAGATAATTGGCCTAGTTAAATTGGAGAAAGTTAGAAAAAATGGGGAAAACATATATATATATATATATATATTACTTTTATTTATCTATTTAACAGTCCTTCTTTGACACTTTTTTACTTGCTTTCTGTTCCATACTCCATTTACTCTTCTTCTTTAACGTTATCTCAAGACATATAACAGTAGTTCTGAATGGCACTTTATCATCACACAGAATTGAGTTACAGTGATTTACTGCCCACAGCCAGGGGGCATTATGTGTTTCTCGATGGGCATTGAAAGCTTACACTCATGTTGTTGGCAGTAGGATACTTTTCATTGGAGATTTTTTTACAAGCTGTATATACATCTGTTCTCCTGTATTAGCAAAGGGTTCACTGATTCAGTGACTGGATAAAGTAATTAGAAATAGTGTGTGGACACTGTGCCATGATCTGTATCTCCACAAAACACGAGTCCACAGGGCCTGAAGGAGAACTGGGACTGAGAGAACAAAGCAGTACATTACAGTAGAGTTTCATCAGGAGAAAAAAATAGCCTCTCCTAGCCAAGCACTAACTAGACAAATGAACCCATGAGTAAACCAATAAATCATTAAAAGTCACGAGAGTAGCTGAAGCAAACACTGTAGTGCTGCACTAACATAAGATATCCCTGGATCAGTGGGTTTCCTTAAGAGAAAATCAACACCTAACTGCTAAAACCCAAAATAAACACACTCTCCAGAATTATCTGAGATTCAGCACTATGGGTTCTTCAGTTTAAGCTGTTTTATCAAGACTTCAATACTCTAGTCCAGACAATTAGTGTCAAACAGTGTCTGGAAAGTCTTAGTGCTTTTCTTTATTCAAAGTTTATTACTTTATTTACTTTATTTAAAATATTTATTACTATCAAAAACTAAATGTGAAAAAAATATTATTTACATCATTTAAACACAGCAGCTGTTCTTTACAGTGTGTCAAAATATTAAGATTATTAATAGACCAATAGAATAACACTTCAGAGACTTAAAATAAAAATAAATTTTCTTCACATCTGATGAAAGTTACATTGTAATGTTTTTGAGTGTTCCTTTAAAGTAATGAAACACACCAGTCTTGCTTTAATTTTTTATTATCATTTCGTAACCTTTAAAAAAAACACTTTTATTGTGGTAATTTTTGCCTCTGCAGCTCCCTCTAGGGATCAACTGTGCTATCGTTTTTATTTTGTGTGCTTTGGTACATACACACAATATCACAATATGCAGATCAATCAGTCAACCAATAATGCCGCCCTCTTCCTGCTGACGTCCAACCATCTGCTTCTCACTGCTATCAGAGAGACACTGGTGCTGATGATGCAGCTCAGCCAATCGGGTCTCCCTCCTGCCCTGCTTCTAAACCCATACATCACCCAGTTTCCCCGCAAACTATCCCCCCATTTTTTCTTTTTTGCCTTTTTCAAATTTGAGCTGAAGGTGGAGTCAGCTAAAATCATGGGGTTTTAGTGGCAGTTTAAATGTAGAGGTTGAAATCTACTGTGCTGCTGCGCATTGGCTATACAGTGAGCTTCTAATATGTTTAAGATGAGATGTTTCTGTTTGATCTAATCAAATCTCTACAGCAATTTAGTAATTTCAACATTTAGTAAAAAGCCTGAAAGTAAATGTGTCACAACATCTTGATCAAAGGCTACAGTGATTTATGCTCAAGCTGATTCTTTTCCACAGATTAGTGGCGGATAAGAAAGGAAGTAAACAAGCTGTAACGAAATCCAGAGCAGTTTCCTCACAAGAGTAATGGCTGTCTTAATCAACTTTGACTAAATCTGCTTGTTACCATCATTTAATACAATTACAGCACCTAATCCAGTGGTACTGCGCAATACTCTAAACTTGGGGTCAGTTCAGAACACAGAACAGGACTTAATGTTTGGAAGATGTCCTGAAAAGACAATAAAGTTCTGTTCTGGAAAGCTAACATCTGGTGTATTGGAGCTCTCAGTGGGCCAGCATGGTTCTGACATGTATCCACACGCTGAGAGTAACACATCAGCAAAAGCCTTTTCCGTTAATAAACTTCTACGCAAAAGTAATGGTCATTTTAATACACTGTGACAAACTGTGCAGTTTTGCTCAAGTTAATCCAATTAAACAAACTAATCCAGTGCTTTTGCACAATGCAGTGTATTTCAGCTCAGTTGAGCGTGCATTCAGTGTTTAGTCCACATCTTGCGAAGGCCTGGGTGGAAAGGCAACATCTGGCGCACTTGATCTCTCGGTGGGCCTGCGTGGTTCTGACACATGTCCACATGCTGACAGTAACACAGGGGCAGATTTATGCAGCCGTGATGACGGGTCGAGGCTCTGGGCCTTCTGACATGCGAAGCTTTTGCTACCTCAAAGCCAATCTCCTCCACGCTTTGATCCCCATCCTAAATCTGTCAGGCACATTTACTGCAGAGGATAATGCAGCCTGAAAGAGTCAGGGTCAGGGGTCCCGGGGTCCACGCCAGAGGAGCCTGTTCACTTATGCTTTCTGCTTCTAAGTGCTGCGGTTTGATCTATAGCTTATATGACAGTATATTAATGTATTCTTAAGAGAAAAAAAAGAACACATACTGCTGATTAAAAAAATATTTTATTTCCATGCTGCAAAAGAGGTAGAATAAATTTGAGACCATTGGTACATTAATGCATTTTAACTCATGAGATCAACCAGTGATGTCTGGCTTTTATCTCCCAGTGTTATAAATCAAGAACAACTGAGGCAGATCTGGTTTCTATCACCCAAATCATAGAAACATTTGTAATATTTTATATTTGCTAGTTTCACTAGAACTTTAAGTCTTGCAAAATAGCTTATGTAACCCAAACACAAAAGTGTAGGTGATAAACACTAATAATAAAAAAAAAACATATTTACATTCTGAAATCTTTTAAGCGTTTTAAAAAAATTCTGCAGGACACTTCTGCTGTCTGTCCACTCTTTTTCCACTTCATAATTTCATATTAATAACAGGAATAAACCAAAAAATTACATGCTAAAAAAAATAGACAAATAAAGTTTGGAGGATACTAAGTGTTTGATTTGTATACAGAAAATATTGATTTAAAAAATTTGTTCAGGGAAATGTATTTTTATTCATTATATTTTGACAGTTTTACTTTAAATTTTTAAATTATTTTCTATTATTACAATTAGGATTTTCAGCAACATTTCTTATTTCTTAAAAATAATATTTTTTTAATTGGTGATGCAAACTTACACCAATATTTTATGGAAAAAAAATAAATAAAGAAGATTGTATGCAGTTTGTTGTGTACCCAGATCCTCTCGTACAGCAGTCAGTTTCTCATCTGCTTTCACTCATGAGCAGCACTCTGCAACATCTCCACACCCCAACAGGTCTTTTTATGCAGGCCATGTTAATGCAATACCCTGCTCTGTAAATGTGCTTCAGCACGAGAGGCAGTTCACTGCATACACCCACACACGTGTATGAATCACACTCCAATCCCCTTAACACACACACACACACACACACACACACATACACGAATCACACTGCTCTTATACAGCCTCATTTTACACTTCTACCTTGTAGAATGTGTGGCACCTTTATGTTCAGTTCCCTGGTCAGCTGAAAAAAACACTTACACTTCTGTTAAATAGGCCTGCCTTTGCATACCAGCTCAATTTTAATCAAATACCTAAAAGAAATGTTAATTATACTCAGTTTGATGGTTAATATGATGAAATTTGGCCTTCCATTAAGCAGTACATAGAATCTGCAGATTAATGTGTGTTTGTCTCCACCTGTTGGTCAAGATCTATCAATGCACCTTTAAACAGCACAAAAAGAACAATGGGAAGAGTCATATAGCTTTAGATAGTCCATATATTTTTGCAAAACATACATTTCACTTTCAGTATAAAAAGTAAGGTCTCACATACATGTATTACATCCACTTACAGTACATGCCATTGCTGTATCTGCATATACAAAGCCTAAAATCCTCTCCACTGAAGCACACACATTAGTCTTAAGGCATTTAGGCAACAAACAGATGGGTCAGTATCAGTATAACATGCCTTTTGTGTCTGTTGCAATAGTTAAAAGTACTTTTTCATACATATTTAATAAAAAAAAAAACAAGAAAGAAAACATGGTGACATGTTTGTCACATTTGTGACCCCACTGGCCACATACTGATGTATGTGTAAAAGATGTGTAAAGATCTTTACAGCACATTCTCAGTCATTTTAACTCATTTATAAGTGACACATACTAAACATCCTTGACCCCATTTCTAGAATTTATTAGTGCTGGAAATAAAACTAGCACCTTTAAAAGTGTAGTTTTTGGTTCTACAGCTCTGTTTTAACTATTTAACCATTCAGATGCTTTAAAATTAAAGGTTTTAATGTTCAACTGAACTAGTTCCAACCTGACTTCTAGAACAAAATGTTAAAATATAAGTTATATAATTGTTTTGTTATTTTTGTTACATCAAGTGGTTAAATGGCAACTTGTATAGAAAGAGTTTTGAAGATATTTTTAATAAATTAGATCATTATTTATTATTTAAATAACTATTTTACAGCCTAACCTTTTACAACAGTGATATCACAAACTTTATACTGGTTTACTTCTAAGGGACTGAAGACACTTGCTGCTAAATGTTCAGCAATTAATAATATTTATTTCCACCTAATATTCATTATATTGGCTTAAGCCACCCTGCCATGGTAAAAAAGCAGGGTAATGAAAATTATTTTAGAAAATTATAATGCATTTTTAATTTTTAACAAAACAGACAACCTTACCATGAAACAAGTCCAATATTTTCTTGAAATCAGCATTTTTTGCTAAATTAAAAATAAAGAAATAGAAAGTGAGCTTAAACAGTGATTAAGTTGGTAAAATATAATTTTAGTGTAGTCTAAACAAGGATACATCTTTTCTTTTAAAGTTATGAGACACCAAAAGGCACTATATTCTGAATATGACCCAGATGTAGTACACACACACATCCAGGGCAGGTAATTTTAAATGCAAGAAAAATAGATGTCCACTTTATATAATGCATATGCTATTAGTACTCAGCTGGTATAAATTCTAAACATGATGCAGTGTAGCTCTACGTTGTAAATTGTAATCCACTGTTCCATTTACATCAGATTACACAGTACAGCAGAGGCTACACTGATCTCCTGGCTGTCTGGGCATGCTTCAGGTAAGTGCAGTTCATTCATCATAAAAGAAATATGGTGGCAAAAACGTCAAGAACTGAACTGAGAAAAAATTTGAGTTGACAAGTCGTACAGAAAGTAATTTGCATCCTCGGGTTTATATTTACTCCTTATCAAGGCTTCTATGTGGGATTGAGTAGTGCAATTTAACACCGAGTGCACAGAGGTTTCACATATGTTCACATCCACACCTTCACAGCTCTAACAGCTCTGATGATATTAAAGGCAGTGGTCCATTAAAGGCCTCGTTTTTTTTTCTGTATTACACACAACAGCTCAGAGACCTGACCTGAAAACTTTGGAATACAATGAAGGTGTATTAATAGAAGACATAATGAAGAACACCATAGACTGTGACATTATAAAACCAGTAATAGACTTAAAAGAATAGTGTCCCAAAACAGGTTTAAAAGAAGGTGTACCATCTTGTGTCATTGTGAAAGCACCCAGTGAGAAAAAGACCACTTTATGGCTGCCACAAGTGTGCATAAAGAACAGTAGTATTCACTTATTATAGATATAGTTTGGCAACGTGGTCAAAACATGTTTGGCATCTAAAGTTTGCTTCTGTAGTTTTGCATTGGAGCTAAAGCTAATGCAGCTAATAAGTAATGGAAGTAGCTAATATAGTGACAACTACCAAACTGCAAGATTAAATAAATCACTTATAACAACGGCCAAATCCCATTTCAACCCCTGGCCCTACCACCACTAAGCCCTATTCCTCTGTTTTGGGCGTGCACACCTAGGAGTAGGGAGTCTGGATTCTTGTTAGGCTGGAAGGGTAGGTCAGGGCTACATCACCCACGCAGCCAAAATAAAGGGATATGAGAATCACTGGCAAGATGGCACTGGCACAAGCGACCAAAGAAACCCACAAATGTAATTATTTTCCTTGTTAAAAATGATGATAACCACTATATTATCACAGTTTAAGGTGTAGCTTCAATTGTTTATCACCATTTCTTTCATAACAAGCATAAAAACAGTTCAGATCAGTAGCTAGCTAGCTAAATTACTTTCCCCTTTCCACCTTAAATAATGCAACACCTGCCCTCTTTTCTGAAGCTTGCTTAACCTTAGCGCTACATTGCTACAGCTATATCTGGATTGGGTTCTTCACCCCTTCCCCTGTCATAACTCTGTTCCAAGAGGAAGGCTTACACTTAAAACAAGAGGTAGGGATTTGGTCTGATCCAATCCTTTCATTTCTCTTGTTGATGCTTCAAAGAGGGAACCAACTCCATCCATATTTATAAAGGCTATCAATTTAAAATGGGAGATCATAAAACCCCTGTATGTCTTTTAATATTGCAATATAAGAACTGTTTTTGGAAAATATAACCCTGTAACAGATGTAAAGAAGTCGACTTAATGGTTATATGCCTGTTATTATTATTAGTATTATTATATTATTTTTTTACAAAAAAAAAAAAAAAAAAAAAAAGATTTTTACAGAAGCAAATATATTTTTCTTCAGCATTATTTAGAAAATTAGGTAGCACCAAGTGGTAAAACTAAAGATGCAAACTTTAGGATACAAACATGGTGGGGCATGACATTGGGCTATTTTTTTATCAACTTTAAAACACACTTTTAACTTTAAACACACTTTAAAATGTGTTTGAAGTGAGTAGAAATCAATTATATCAGTAGTTATTCTGGAAAGCATGTCAGCATGTCAGTACTCACTGCTCTCAGCTGCTTCACTTTAACAGACACCTGCAAAAAAAACAACACACTTACAGAGCATATCCCCAGCTCAAAAAATATTTCAATACACTTTAAAATGTATATTTTTCCTAATGCATACAGCGCCTAATACATTATTTTAAAAATGTAAATAATTCTCCAACAAGTAGACTACATTGGTCCAGTTCTTGTGTCCAGCAGTTAGCAGCTGACATCTAGTAGCATAAAGATTAAATGTCTTAAAACATTTAATATAGCTCACAGAGGCACTGAATTAAAATAGATTAGTAATCTATTTTAAATCTATTTTAATCTATTTTAAAAATGAGTAAATCTGGATGTGTAAATTAGATAATTCCACTACATCCTCGCTGCAACTCCTATCTTATTAAAAGGTAAGACTCTTGCTGTAGACACACTCATGATGTGTCTTCATACCTATCAGACTGAAACGGAGAGTGAAAACACTAAAAGAAGGTCTGCTTTGGAACTGAGAGCACATTAATACACTTCAGGGTTTTAAAAGAAGAGGAAAAGTGTGTGCAGGCTGGCAGCAGGCAGTCGGGGTGACCCGCAGCGGACGTGCTGATTGGTCAGTACGGGTCTAGCTTTATCTGTCTGTGCAGGCAACAGGTAAACACCATCCCACATATCTGAAAAACACCAGAACACAGCAGAGGTTCATACACAAAAATGGGACAACACACAAAAAATAAACATTACAAATTAACCCCTTAAACAACTATGGCATGATTATATGGACACTAGAATTTGACCACATTTACTGGATGGTAGGGAATGCACGAAACAGAAATATAAATATTTAACAAAAAAAAATTAAGGGGTTAATTAATTGATTAGCTTTACCTCTTAAATCACAGAAGCCCATAGGTGAATTTCAGATCTGGCTGACATGCAGAGAGAGACCTACATTTAAATTATGTACTTACAATAAAGTAGCTTAATTATCTAAACACTTTTACTGATTTATTTACATCCTTGTTACCATCTAACCATTTTCCTTTAGTGTTTCATCCATATGAATGGAAAGGGTCATTCCTTAGTTAGTTTAAGTGACGCTGAGAACATAAAAATTCTCAGAGAAATAATAACTTAGCAACGTAGCATTACTTAATAACTTAATAACGTAACATTAGCATTAGCCATTTGCTTACCGCTATTTCCCCATTCAGAGGCGAGTATTATCAGACTGTAGCCTGCTCCTAACCCTGGCTAGCACTGCTGGAGTGGTTAGCTTCTAACGCTAATGCTCCAGTCTTAGTTCTGGAGAAATCTGGGAATCTAAAGCTTACTGTAAATAAACAGAAGCACTTTACGCACCCAAATAAACAGTTTTCAGGAGAGAAATCTGTGTAGATTAACACCCAGTGCTCGTCTGACTTTAAAAGAAAGTCTTTTTTATTACAGTTTTGTTTTCTTAGCTTAGCTTCACTTAAACTTAGCTTCACTTAGCTATCCCTCCACACCACCCAGCAGCCAGACCTGCTAAACTAGAAGTTCCTTAAAAGGTCTCTTAAAATGCGCTTTATAATCTATAATAATATAGAGACCAATATTATACCCCGAAATATCGTGACATATCACCCACACTTAATTATCACATCAGGTACTACTTCTTTTCTGAAAAAAAGAAATTTACACAGTTTTCATTTCCCATTTTATATCTACTAGAGACAGATTATATCTGTCCAGTATAATTTATTTTACTTTAATCCTGGATATATGGAGATATTTGGAGTACATTATTATTAGGATCATTACATTCTGGATCATTGACTTTTGTTACAAACCTGATAAAATGCTTGCATTTTTTAATATCTCAGTTAGGGGTGTACCATATCATATTTTTAAAATTTGTTTTTTAAAATCAGTGTTCTGTCATATCGCCAAGACTATCATTATTATTTTAGGAACATATCGCCCATCCCTAGAACTGACTATCATCAGGACCACTGGTTTGCACTAATTTAATGATAAGTTAATGCTTTCTTCAAATTACTAACCTGTGACTGATTCATAGTGTCATTACACATTGACTTAACTTATTAACTGAAAGCTATAAGAATAAAGTAATCGGCGCTAAAACAAAAAATAAAAATAATGCAATAAAAGGAGAACACACCCTAATTAATATTAAAATTTAAAACCTAAAAATGTTACAATACAAACTATACAATTAGCCTTGACTATTCCCTGTGTACTAAAACAGGAACATATGCCCTGTATTCAAGCGGAAATTTTTTCATCTGGTGAGACAATCATCATTTCTCCAGACAAACACCATGTATGTGTTCACCTATGGGCCTGTGGAGCACATCTGGTAAATGACTGGATGAAAAGTGTTGAGTTTATGGAGAAAAACAAATTTTCAATAAAAGCAACAATTTTTGAGTAGCATACATTTTACAAAGAAAAGAAAAAACACTGAAATAAAACAGTACAGGTGAAAAATGATAAAAATGCTTGATATTGGCCAGCGCATTTCAGCAGCAGTGAAAATAATAGCCCTTAAACAGTGCCTGGAATGAGTTATATGTGTGCGGGAGTGAATGCGTGTGTGTTTTTACAGTTGTAGAAGCTCTTCTGATGGAAGCGTGTGATGAGATGAGGAGGAGATCAGCGAGCAGCGTACAGTTACTATGGGAACTGAGGCGTAAAGCAGCCGTTATGGCAGCAGTGTTGTAATTGGGTCGATTAGTGTGTGTGTGTGGGAGACGGTGCGTGCGAGCATGTGTGCGTGTGTTCGAGTTGGACGAGTTGTTAAAGAGCAATTGTTAAATAGGAAGGAGAGGTAAATACATGTAAACATTCAATTACAGATTTCCTTGTTTCAAAGCAAGAGTGCTGGTGGAATATCGGGCCAGGTACTCGTGCAATCAGGCCCTGATTTAAACTGAGTGAGAATGCAGTGTAACGACTAGTATTTAATCTTTCTAAGTTCAGTGATGTAACTCCTCTGCTGCCTTCCTTTTACTGGATTCCCGTAGCTCCCTCCATCAGATTCAAAACCCTAATGATGGCCTACCAAGCAGAACATGGACCAACCCCCATCTGTGCGTGATAGTAATGATTAAAACTAGATCTGTACCAAAAAAGACCATTTGAGCTTCAAGTATGGCATGGCTTGACCCACCATCCTTCAAGTTTCATTGAGTACAGACATCCAGACTTTTATATCTCATCTTACCAAGATGATGTTCAGACATCCTGTGGAAGTTCATTCTACAATACTGTCAAATACTTTTAATGTCAACTTAAGATCCATGTATTAAGCACTGTTCTTCTATCTTCCACGTATCTTCTAGTTAGTGCAGGGAAAATTTAATTGATTTAATTGATTTAACCCAATTACTGTTTTAATGTCATTCTCAAAATTAATTAATTGAGATTGTACATGTTTATCTATCCAAGTAGATGTGCTTGTGCTTGTGTCACAAATTCTCTAAATAACTCTTAAGTGGCAGTGGTTGCCATTTTTTGCACTTTTTCTTCACACTGAGATTATTTTAACACATTGCTCAATTTAAAACCCGATTGTAAGGTTAAAGGGAAATTCTCACTTTTCTTAATAAAAAAATAGCTAAAATAAACTATATGTTTATATTGGTTTCATACCAGTTTTATTGTGCTGACTTATTTGGTATAACAAATGCTGTCTTTACCTAAATAAAACTTATAAAAAATTAAATGCTATACATATCACACTTTCTAGGCAGGTATTGAGTAATTAAGTTAGAGTTGGTACCATATTGGTACTCACTATTGGCAGATACTTGAATCTGGCTTTAGTACCCTTCATAGTGTCCAAAGGGGAAAAGTGGTATTGGTGCATCCCTACTAAAAGTATCTTCTAAGTAAACTGTGAAGCTTGGTGGTTGGTGTGGCACAGTGGATAACACCATGACCTACCAGTAAGCAAACTATCACATCATATGGGAAACTGTGTGCGGTTCAATTAAAGAGTTCTTGGGTAAGACTCCCAATACTTCACTGGCCCACCAATAGGAATAATCTAAGTTGCTCTGGATAAGAGCATCAGGTAAACGGCATACATTTAAATGTAAAAAAATAAAAAAGTAAAATTCTTTTTGTAAGACACTCTGAATAAGAGTGTCTGCTTAATGCCTTAAAGGTAACTGTACTTAATGCCCTGCTTATCTAACACATATCAACTCAAGCTCAGTGTACAGAGTGCTTAAAGAGAAAATAAATAGATCAGAAGGTGGATCCAAAAATAAATGAATAAAAAAAACCTTGTAAATGTTTATACCAGTGCTTTCTAAAAGGGTCTAAAAGGTCTGAATCCATATCCTTGAGAGGGAGGAGAAGTAGCTTGTGTTTTGTGCGTTTTTAAAAGCTGAGCAGGCTTCACAGAGGCCATAGATGCGTCTCGGGGGAGTATTTAGTGGGCGATTATTTCTATAAAAGTGATGGAGCTCCCTCCTACCCACAAAACACAGACATAGAACAGACCTGAAAGAGGAGAAATCTGGGAACGAAAGCACTGAAATCCAGACGGAAATAAACTTGCCTGCCCTATGCACTGCAGCGTTCAGCAATGCCTGCACGAACATATATACAGTTACTGACTGACAAACTTCTGTAGCTGCACAATTTATCAGCCTCCCTTTACTTCATTCATCAGACATAAGAGACAATTATAGAGAGACTGACTGTATAAGATCGGAATCATTCTTAGCAGAGCAGTGGTTTAAAAAAAGTGTGTCCTGTTAATAGATTTGGTAGTGGTGCATACATAGAAATAAAGAATCATTGCTGGGATAAAAGTTAAGTCATGGATATGGACCTAACTTATGTAAGTCATGGGAATAAAGATAAAATGAGGGAAGTAAGTATGAAAAAAATTTTGGATTTAAAACATGAGTTGTAAAAAAAATAATAAAATAAAATATATATATATATGAAAAATGCAGATGAAGCTGGTGTCGGAAGTCTGCATCATTTCTGAACTGTTCCTTTTGTGTTTGTAGGCTACAGTCAGCAATTGGAAACCCTTTAAATCATATACAAAACTGCTTACAAACCTTGTACCTCTGAAATTATAGCTGTTCTGGGAAGTTATTAACTGGGAATGAAAATTTTGGATTGTCTTAATTCACCCACAAATGACCTAAAAACATGTTGCTCCTGGGCTCCCTTCATAGTTGAGAGGTATAATTTACACTTTGTGTCCACAGTAAAGAATTCAGAGCTGCACTTGCATTTCTGAACAAGTTGAGGGATACAGAATCATCACTAAAAATGAATTAAGTATGCAGGTGGTGACAGTTAATGACAGTAAACTCTGTTACACATTGTTATGCAGTTCTTAAAATAAAGTGTTTTCCTGCCCACCAGAATTACGTACTGCAGTTTCCAATGTGCCAATTTCATATTAGCAATGAAGGAAAAAGAAAAGAGTTTCTCCCTATTGCAGGTCAGTGGAGCATCACAGTGATTCAACATGTACATCAATTGTACATGAATAATATATAAAATATGTATTTATTTATTTATTTACTTACTTATTTTCAGAAACAACATAAGCTTAGAGGGAACAGAGCTCAGAATGTGCAGATATAGCCTAAAATAAATCAAAGAGCCTTCAAAACAATGACTGTGAATAACCCACTGATCCTCAGCACTGAGCCTTGAGTCAGAGCTTCTGGCAGAAAACAGAAGAGCAGATATTTTAGATGAAAATATGAATGGACTGACAGCACACTGCTCTCCATCAGGATATGCTTCAATGGTGAGGCAATACTAAACATATGGAATTTTAACAAGACATTTTATATAATCCGGCATCTGATTAACTGATTACTCTACATTATACTCTTGGCTCTACCAGCACATTTCCCGAAGTACAAATGGACTTGCCAATCACTGTGACTGGCCAAATGCTAACACTGATCAAAGGGAGGGCTAGATGCCAAATTTACCTTTCCAGGTAAACTTGGTAATGCATCATCTTGCAGAGCTTCTGTAATATCCTGTAGACTGTCTCTCAAGATTATAACTGAATTTTACTTGAATTATACATTTTTTAAAGTTTTTTTTATTTTATTTATTTATTTATTTTTTTAGTTATGCTGTGATACTCACTGTACTGGGCTGAGTGATGTACTCTAAAAAGGGGTATCTTGTTAGCAATGTTTACTCTGCTTTCTCCAAAGTACCATTAGTTTTGAACCTTCTAGACATAATTATTTTTAAAAAGCCAGACTTTTTAATAGAGACAGCAAAGGAACAGTAGTGCAGTAGATTTACACAGAACAGCTGTAATTCTTATTGTCACATTTATATTTATGACACGCATGCATATATCACATATTTTTGGGGGAAACTGTCCTTATTGTCCATATTTAGTGACCATAAAATTTCTGTTGAATTTCTGTTGATTTCCCATCATAAAGAGCCAAAATAAAACTCAATTAAATCAATTAATTGATTAGGGCAACATGTAAATAAAAGGAATTCTTGCACATTTCCACTTTATACCACATTATTTATATGTTAAACTACTGCAGATAAAACAACCATTTTTTATCTGTCCTGTGCTGATCATCTACATTCATTAGTCACAAAAATAAAAAAAAATTACTGTGTTTCATGCCTAGAAACAGACACTTCTTTATAAGACTATTGGACATATTGGATGATGGCCAGATGGGTGGGAGTTATGGGTGGGGTAAGGCACTTAAAGCCATGCACTTCTGGTCAGTGAACTGCCTGAACTTTCTGCATTCTGTAAGCACAGCCGTGATGAGCCATGGTGAAAACAACATGCTGCAGGACCATGCATTGGGTGCACACATACACACACACGCACACCTTGTCACCTCTTGGCTGTTCAGGTGCCAAATATTGGCACTAGCCAATCAAACGTCAGAGAAGTCTTCTTCCTCTTCTTTATACAGTAGATAAATAAAGCAGGCAGTCAGCACTGCTCCTGCTAACTATAGACACAAACACACAGATACACAAACACACACACACCCACACACACAGACCAACAACATTGACCAAATAAACACACACACAGAAAAAACAGAGAGAGATACAGAGAAAGAGGGATAGAAAGAAAGAAGCAGAATGAGGACAAGACATGAGACAAAACATTAGACAAGACATATTATTATGAAAAGAACTATACCTATGATTTCTAATTACTTTTTAAAAAATACAATAGTACAAAATGGGATGAATGCAAATAAAATAAAAAAAAAACAGTCACAAAAGCAGAAGTGTACCAGCATTCATAGTTTCCACCTAGAGTAAATTAAACCCACCTAGATTTTGGAAAGCAGCACACTATATGACAACCAATCAGAACACACGCCAGATTCTCAGTGTGTGAGGGCTTTTTCCCTCACATAGTCTATTGATTCTCTCTAGCTAATCAATGCTATGCAAGGTTTATATGTCATGTTTACTCCCTTCTATACATCTTTGTGTACTTGGACATTTAATTTGTATATCTACTATACTGGTGAAGGTACACTACCTGGCCAAAAAAAAAGTCTCCACCTGGATTTAAGTAAGCAAATGATGTGGGGTTGGTTGATGCTGCAGTTGGTCTACAGGTTTAGGTTCAGCAACAGTATGTGCTGAAAGAATGAGGTCAGCTGACTACCTGAATATACTGAATATAGACCAGGTTATTCCATCAATGGATTTTTTCTTCACTGATGGCACGGCCATATTCCAAGATAATGTCAGGATTAATGGTGCTGGAATTCTAAAAGAGTGATTCAGGGAGCATGAGATCATTATTTTTACACATGGATTGTTTACCAAAGAGTCCAGACCTTAACCTCATTGAGAATCTTTTTGAAACAATGCCACAGTGACTGTGTGCTGCAAACAAAGCTAAAGGCGGTCCAACCAAATATTAGTGTTTGGATGACCTTTTTTAGGTGGGAACTTTTTTTTGGGCCAGACAGTGTAATAATTAGATATAAAAACTATTGGGTAAATTAACTGTTGATTTCAAATGGCACGGTAACAAAAAAAGGGTTTTTAATTTCATAACATTCAACCACACATTTATGTTTCTTTAGCAGGATAATAATAAGAATTGTGTTACTACACTTGGGCCCTTTAAGAAGAAAATTTTTTTTTACAATTTTAATCATCAACCTATAAGAATGCGCTGTGAAAAAAAAGACTGTATACTAACAAACACACAAACAGATCAAACACACACACACACACTTAAGAGATTAATATCTACAACAGAATTTAATCTACACAAGTTCACAAAGTAGAAATAAAACAGTAAAGATTAACTTGTGAAACACGTGCATGCCCACCTCCTCCAGTTTACCGAGACGATCCACTGAACGCGTTTGACCTCTGCTGAGCGGTACTTGGGTTTTATTAGCATAATAATGACAGATCACTGAAGAGCGTCAATTTAATTAGCGCGCTCTCGCGGGAGGCACTTCTGCCCACTTTCAGGCTTTTTACTGTAAAAGCATTTCACTAATTTGTGGCAGGCTTTATTTTTAGCCCGCTATTAATTGCACAAACCCCACAGTTTCCACCGTGACTTGATCATGTGACTAACGTTTGCGGTTGACTGAAGGACCCGGACTGTAGTAGTGTAGTTATCTAAGCATGCAGTAATTTATTCTGAACTAATTACTACATCCTTTAAAGATGCAGTAGTGGAAGCTTCATGACAGCAGGTCAGAAAGAGCTTTAAAAGTTTATTTAAAGCATGAAGTCATGAGGTTCATTAGACAACTATGGGATGTGATCTGAGTGCTGATTATATTAAGCATGTCTCAAAAATCAGACATAAAAAAAACACTTTATGTTTCATGACTGGGGTAAAAAAAAAAAAAAGGAAATATTAAAGGTTAAATAAGTTTACTTATTAGTTTTCATGTAGTTTCCAATGACGATGATTTATTTAATGCTGTGTTTAAACCCCAAGCTGCCATCTTCACTGTTCTAATTGGAATAAAAGTAAACTTTTCTTTTATTCAGACTTTCTTAATATGGAGGGTTTTTTTCTATTTTTTTTCTTTTCAATTTTATTTCAAATTTTTTCCAATTCTTTTCTTATTTAGCTAGGTCAATTGCCCACCCATTAAGCTGCTACTCAGCTGTAAATCCCCATCACTACTGATGCCACAACTCAAGGAGGGTGAAGTCAGCCTCCGCCCTTTTTTATCTGTTGCTGATGCAGCATTGCAGAGTAGCATCACCGCACACTCTGAGAAAAGCATAGTGACTCTGTTCCGATACATCAGCTCACAGACGCCTCGTGCTGTTCGACATCACCCTAGGAGCGATGAGGGAAAAGAGCATCATCTACCCACCCAGAGAGAGCAATTGCCAATTGTACTCTCAGGGCTCCGAAGATGCATGACCAGGATTCGAACCACTGATCTCCCGATCATGTTGGCAGCACTTTAGACTTGTTTATTTTCCCTAAATCAGGTACAATACTTCTGCACAAGGAGAGTGAGAAGAACCACGTCTTCACTGATATCATGTAAACTTATCCACGGTCTCACTTCAAATTGCTGCTGATGCAACATCACTAGGCAGCCAGCACTTCTTAGGAAAGCACCAGATCCCCAGCTCTGATACAGCAGCTAACAGATGCCTGTGCCAGCCAGCCTCACAATGGGAGTGATGTTGGGAGAGTGTAATCTATGCACCCAGAAACAAACTCCAAAACTAACTGAAAAACTTTTTCCCATTGAATTCCACTGAAAGTTAAGAAGGTTTTATCTCTATCCTGTAAATCTTCTGTTTTAGAGATACATCTTTTATTGGAGAGAAACAATATGTTTCTTGCATGAAAGCAAACAGTGTTTTATGTTTAATAGACATATCTAAATACATAAAAATCTACAATAGCCTCCATAACCTGTACAAAACTACAACCTGAGCGCAGCACCTCAGTCCTGCTGACACAAGATGATCGATAGAGGCTCTAAACGAGCATCAGATTTCACTAGAGTTTATTCACAGCAAACAAATCAATAGCACTTAGCACTCCCACAGTGAATACAGGAACTAATCTCGCACTTAGCCCCGACATATCCCTCTCTCACCCGGTATAAGCTCATTCCATTATGGAGGACAAGGGCACAAAGTACCTCCTTATTTCATATTGACATGTGGACATATGTAACAATCTATTTTAGGAGGGATTTAAAAACATCAAAGCGTATCACTGCACCTCACTATGAGGATCTGCACCGCATTAGCGGCGTGATTTAGGATCCTGATTCATAGTTAAGTGGTCACCACTGTACCAGACTTAAGCTAAAATAAAATGCTAATGCTAAAACTATTGTACAACGTGATTATAGACAAAAAAAAAAACCCTAAAAGGGAAAATCTAGGGTAAAATGGGCTTGAGGTGTAGAAAAACATGATAATGAGTATGATTTTTTGTCGAATGGTCTGCCTTCATTATTTCCCAGCATTTAGAAATACATTGCTTTTAGCTATGCCGGTCACAATTTTAGTTTAGTTTAATTTGTGGACAATATAATGTCCAAGAAATTATTGCGATAAACAATATTTTAGTAATTTTAGAAAAATGCCACTGACATAATGATAACAGAATAGCATAAAAAGCAATTATCCACTTTTTAAAAACAGCAAAAATTGAATGAATCATTTATTATAATTAGTTAGGGAATTATAACTATAACATATATATAGTTATAATATACTTATTTCTTCACCTACTTTAGTCCACACTGTGTGTATAGAGTCACAGTTGAAGCATGACCGGCTAAAATACTGTTATTTATGTGAACAAACATATAAAAAAACAAAATAGACGATATCATGATTATCAAAAATTATTGAGGTCATGTTCATTTATTGCACAATAAATCGATATTGCAATTATTGTGACAGGCCTACTTTTAGCCTATGCTCCCAACAGGCTTACAATGCTAGTAACAGGGGCATACAGTCACCCACTGCTAAGAAACTGCAATTTTTACACCATTAACAAGCTTAAAGTACCACCAAACTTTATTGGTTTAATTCTGATGGTCCTAAAGTTTGAAACAAGGCACTGAGAACTTTAAAAGTGCACAGGTAGATTATTAAAAACACTGTTTATATACACAGTACCTTAAGTTGTGTTTTTAATAATCTACCTGTGCACTTTCAAAGGTCTTCTTGCCTCGTTTTAAATATCAGGGCCCTCAGAATTCTACCAATAAAGTTTGGAGCAACTTTGAGCTTGTTAATGGTGTAAAATTAATTATTTCTTTACATGAGTAAATCACTAGCATTGTAAGCCTGTTGAAAGCATCAGCTAAAAGTGCTCTATTTCAAAATGCTGGTGGAGAACAGAGGTGGGCTATCCTCCAAAAGTTGGTACTCACTCTCATGTTTCATTACACCCCAAGTTCATTTCGCACCAGACTTCTCCTTTAAAGCTTCTTAAGAAGAAGTTTTCTTATTTTTTTGGATAACCATTGCAATTTGATCAGGGGGTTAAAACATACAGTAGAGACAGAACATTCTCACAGTGACAATATACACTGTACCAGACTGGGTCTAAAATGAAATACCTGTATGATGTGTATAATTATTGCAAAACTGTTGTCTTTGTTTGTTAATATGTAGTTTCTTGGGCTCCCCATCTCCTTTTAAGGGCGTTTTTCCCCTCCATGTCTCAATTCACTAGCCAGGGCAGTGGTAGTGTATTGGACCGCGACCCTGATGACAAGGGTTTGATTCTGTGTGAGGAGCGATGGGGTTATTTATTTATTTATTTTTTACCTGCTTTGAGATAAACGGTTCTGCAGTTGGGTTCAACAACCCTCTGGGCTGGAGAGCTACTAGTCTGTAGCACTTTATCCCATTACACTTCATTTTCCAAAACAGATTTTTTTTTTGTGACCCGCCACGCAATGGTTTGGAAAATATCTGGCCCGTGGCACAACTCAATTGCTGACCCCTGACTTAAGACTTTCTATGTTTGCACATAATTCAGCTCTGCACCCTAATAACTACATTTCTGTTGCAAAAATAGAGCCCTGTGGGACTAACAATATACATACAATATCCTAAACCAATTGGTTGCCAAATAATTCACAATACTTTACACATTAGGATTAGTAACTTGAAGAAAACTAGAATTCAAGTGATTAAAGTTTTTTATATACATCGATATGCAAATCATTACCTGTAGACAGGCCACACCTATACCCACGGCCCCGATGATGAGCAGGTGGTCTGCCAGGAAATGCTCCAGCTTAGTGATACAGCCGCCCTGCAAGAAACAACACCACAACACTAAGCTGCAGAGAGTTTCAGAGAGAGTCTGACACCACAGTGAGTGTGTTGGTCTTTGTGCTGGCCTGTAGGTGGGTGATAGCAGGTCTCCTTCATGTGCTGACTCCGTCCTACTTTGAGTCTGCCTCAGTTCTCCTGGAGCTTGGCAGTGTTTTTGCTTCTAAGTCGGCGTGGAATAGACACACTAAGATGCTCCCTCCTGCGTTTAACAGATAATGCCTGTGAAAAACCCGCTATCTAGCGTTCACTCTAGGGAGCTTATCCCATCAAACCGCTGGCAGAGCATGGCTCCTCTGCAGAACAGCAACTTTGTACTTTTATGCTACACTCAGTCAGACTAAATTATAGATGACATTCACACAGAGTAGTGCAGACACATTCACGCAGTGTAGGTAAACACAGCAGATATCAGCAAACCTTCAATTATAATCCAACAGGGAAGATGCATATGAGGTATATGTATATCCACAATAGCAATTTTTAAAAAGATTATATTGATTATATTTCTAATTTTTAGACCATTTTCTCCCCAATTTACAAGGCCAATTACCCAATCCACTTATTAGCACTCACCCTATCCCTAGTAATGCCCCAACACCAGGAGGGTAAAGACTAGCACATGCCTCCTCCGATACATGTGAACTCAAACACAGCCTCTTTTCAAGCTGCTGTTAATGCAGCATTAGCATGTAGCATCACAGCACACTCTGAGGAAAGGGCAGCGACTTGGTTTCAGGGGAGAGAGCACCATCTACCCACCCAGAGAGAGCAAGGCCAATCGTGCTCCCTCTGGGCTCCGGTAGCCAATGGCAAGCTACATGAACGGGATTCGAACCGGAGATCTCCTGATCACAGTGTCAGTGCTTACACTGCTGGACCACCCGGAGTCCTCCACCAAAACAATTATGGTGGCCACACCTTGGGCATAATTTGGCCATTTTTCCTTAGTGCTGCACTCACTTTTGTTTCCAGCAATTTAGACATTAACGGCACAGCAAATTTACACTGTTATAAAAGCTGTACACTGACTACTTTACATTGTATAGTATCATATCTTTAGTATTTTCCCATAAAAGATCAAATAAAATATTCAGAAAAATGTGAGGGGTGTACTCAATTGTGAGATACTGCAAGTTTAACAAGAAACATCACATTAAAGCTTTAATTACATTTTATTTGTGGTATCTCAAGGATCAATATTTGGGCCAATACTCTTCTCACTTGTCAGTAAATGTCTGGGAAAGATTAAGCTTTAAATGGCAAAGTTGGTGCAAAATCCCTTAAATTTCAGTTTAAATATAAAAAAATAATAAATGAGTAAAAAAACATTTTTTTTTTATAATTTGTAGTTCTACTAACAGATCACTTTTGTAAAATTGCACCCCTGGGGCTAATATAGCTGTTGAATGTGTAAGGATTTGTAGTACAGTGAATAATGGCTCAGCTGGGGTCAGCCCTGACATTAGTACCTTTCTCTCAAACAACTGGGAATGTATATAAATGTTATTACACGCACCTGCTAGTCTTACAGCTGCAGTGTCCTAATCCAAACCATTCCCCAGTGATGTATTAAGTGCTGTATAGAGTTACAGCACTCAGTCATGTCATAACTACACAATAGAGTAGAAGCTTATTTGACCACAGTTTTACCCCATCTAATAACCAGAGCCTCCCTGAGAATCAGAACAGCATTCATACTACAAGCCCCACCTCCACTTTGTAGATATTGGACGGGTGGTCTCTCCGGCCGCACTCTGGAGTTATGGTCTTGCAGCAGCTGTCAGGAACCACCCTTCCCTGGGCTTCTGGAGACTGGACGTACACGCTGTGCTTCCAGTCGGAGGAGTTGTTGCTCCCACAGCACTTAAACTAAAGGAGAACGTAAAGGTATTAATGTATTTACTTTTTTCATTTTAGGCCCATTCATAATAATTAAGCCACTGACTGAGTTAAAGCAAAAGTGCAAACACAACCATTATGTTTAAGGTTTTTTTTTTTTTTTATATTGGTTATTTTTTAGAAATACTCAGTCATTGTGATGATGTAACTACAAATTACACATTTAAAAAAACATTTTTTAAGCAATTTTATGAACCAATAATTGAATATATATTTATTATAATCTGGCACAATATTTAGGTGACAAGGGGCTACACCCAAGATATCTGCATTTTTTTCTAACTTCATTGCATTTATAGCCATGATGTCTCTCTGAAATGCTAAAAAATAGTTAAAAAAAAAAAGTTTACAGCTTTACATGTGCTGTTACTTAACCAGTGAAAGAAGCAGTCCTTTTTTACTTCTTGGATCATCTAGAAATACCAATACTGTATCTTCCGCATTTTAACACGCACTGAGAATCCTTTAATTTTATCCATTGCAAGTTTCCAGTTTTTGACCATTTAAACTTGACAGTCAACATTTCATCATGAAGAAACTATTGGAAATGCTCCAATTCTTAGAATAACCTCTTAAGAATTCTGAAAATAAAAAATATATATTTTCACCTGTATAGCCCTTTGGAATCATAAGGTTTTTGCATGACAGCAACAATATATTAATCTTTATACAAGATGCTTTACATAAATACATTAAAACCCATTAAATACTGAGGTGTTTATATGTTATCACATTAGATAAGGGAAAAATGTATAAAACTCCTTTGTCTCATGTTGTATCCCTGTAGCTGTTCAGACCCAGTGTATTTATGAGATTGCAGAGTGTCTTACATCCTGCTGCAGTCGGTCCACAGCGCGAGTGATGCCCTCCTTCCCCAGCTGATCGTAGTTCTCAGTCATCGTCTTACTCAGGTGCTGCTTCAGCTCCTCACTCAACTGAAGGAAAAGACACACAGGAAAAGAATTAAGCAAATTAAATGAGACACAATGAAAAAAGTGATTTAGATTTAGAAAAGAGGAATACAATGCAAAAAAATGAAAAGTGTGAGACAGTTCAGAGTGTGAGAACGAGAAAAACTCTTAAATAGATCAGATCACAGCAGGTACAGATGTGTTTATTAAACAATAAAATACAGGACCTTTCACTCTAAGGTGCAAATTGTGTGTGAAGACGAGCACATGATTAGCACAACATTTATTGAGGTGCAGACGTGTACTTGCTAAAAATTTTGTTTAAGGATTGTGACATTTAATATTCCATCTCTCTGCTGTCATGTTTAATGTTGATTAGAATGTTAAACAAGAATGTAGGATATAATGAGATGATAATATATTATCATGGTTTCTAAATATTAAGATATATTCACCATCAAAATGTTTCTCAGGGTACTACCTGGTATACATGTATTAGACACTGTATTAGAGGAAGAAATTTAGCATTATTCCAGCTTTAGAGTTAGTTTTAGAGTTTCAGACCACAGAACTGCCCTCAGACCACCAAACACTGACACTGATGAGTCTAAAAAGCCCAGCAACATCTGTATCTAAAAGGGGAACATAACCACACATACCAGACAGCATGAAGGCAGATGGCAGATATATGGCATCAGCTGATACTCTGCATGCATGGGTCTTTGTAAAATTGGACTGAATGTGGTTTATGTTTGGGGGGAAAAAGCAGTATGTGCCAATTCCCATATTATACTCTGCAACCGGGGTGTTTGGCACTGTGGTCTGTGTTGGTCATGTGATCTGCAACTGAGTAATCGTGAATAGAAAGGCAACTAACAAATAAAAAAAGGTAGAGTTATTGATTGATTGAGTAGGTTTTTAACGCCGTGCCGACACACTAGGGTCATTTTTACGGCGGTACTTAAGTCAATTCTTCTATATATATATATATATATATATATATATATATATATATATATATATATATATATATATATATATATATATATACAAAAACAATTATAAAAGATGTTTTATATTTAAAAAAGTAAAAAAAAAATTATAATTTTTCCAGGTGCTGCAGTTTTAAGCACATTTGGCATCTCACTTTCTTTAAAAAAAACTCAGTCTATCTGAGTGCAGTGTTTTACAGTAAGTCTGTCTTTACAAAGATGACAGGTTGGAGCATCTTCTCTAGTTAGTAGATGTTGGTGCGTCAATTTGGAGTAAGGTAGTTAAGGAGTTAAGTCAGTGCTATATTTTAATGTAGTGCTAAGCTAAGAGTACATTAAATGTCCTAATGCATGTTCATTAATACATATTAAGCATTTAACCAATTGCTTGATGTGCAAACGTGCAAACACATGGCTTGTCTAGTCCCTGTAGAGAACATAAACCTACTGACACTGTTCCAAATGCCAGGTAAGGACATGAGGGGCATAGAGTCCAAAACATTAAGCTGTGGAACAGTGGAACTGTGTTCTCTGGATTGATGATGCTCCATCCAATACTTCTGGCATATAATTTAAATTTAGGAATGACTGAGGAGGAGTGGTTCTCATGCAACATCCTGACCTCACTAATATTCTTGTATCTAAATGCAAGTCCTCACAGAAAATTCTACAATTAAATTAATAAAATCGTTTTATACTAGATATCGGATGCTTTCTCCAATATGTCTAATAGTAATGCTGAAAAAAAACAAACTGACTGACTGTAAATATGTGTGTGGCAAAATCTGCTTACCCTCTGATAATATACATAAGCTAGAACTCCTGCGACAAGCTCAATCAGGAAAATCAGCAGCAGACAGGAGAAGTACTGCAGAGGAAGAACACAAACAGAAATATAAAAATAAATATAAATTATGTTTCATTTACAACTGTCAACTTTACCAGATGGTTCACATTACTTCCATTCCATGATCCCACTGCAGGCTAGAACATCATTATGTCAACACCAAGGGAGAGGTTCATTTACACTTACAGAGCACCAGAAAATTAGATATTTACACATTACGCCCACACAAACTATTAAAGTTTCATAAATTAACATTAAAAAAAAATGCACTTTCCTAATCATTAGAAATGAATGGGAGCAAATGACAAACATCAAAGCGGATATGATTTAGAAAGAAAGAGAGATAGAGAGAGAAGGGTGATGATAGGGTGATAATAGCTTATAGCTCCTCAGAAAGACTGTTTAATATTTTCAGCGTGAGAGCGAGTCAAAGGATGTATTTCTCCCCTTGAAATGCAGAGAATTTATTGGAGAAAGCAGAAAGCAGAGACATCTTCAGCTTTAAATAAGAATTCCCACAGAGCTGAAAATGATCATGCACATTTCAAAATGCTAGAGTGGGATAAAGTGTCAAGATGAATGTTTCAAACTTAACAACTCAACCCCAAATCAGAAGAAGTCTGTTTAGAAAACGTAAATGCTTTTATCGTTGTTATTTAATTGCAGACAGTCATGCTTTGGATGCCCAAGATCAATTTCTACATTTCAGGCTTGCAAAACATTTTTTTTGCATTATTTGAGGTCTGAAAGCTCTACATCTTTTTTGTTATTTCAGCCATTTATCATTTATCTGCAAATAAATGTTCTAAATGACAATATTTTTATTTGGATTTTGGGAGCAAAGTTGTCTGTAGTTTATAGAACAAAACACCTATAACTGCTGTATGTTTAAATGTTTGTAGATACTCCTAATGAATGCATTCAGCCATTATGATTTGTACTCACTTATTACAATTAAATCCTCAGTATTGCTTTTAAATCACAGTAGAAAGCCTTTTCTGGACAGTTCAAACAGTTAATCCAACAAAAGTCCAACAAATACAAATATATATATATATATATATATATATATATATTTATATATAAAATATATATAAGGACTGGGTGTCCCAATACTTTTGTCCATATAATGTGCAAGAAAGACACTTCCATAAACACAAACAGAGCAAAGTAAAAAGTAAAAAAAAATATATATGTAAACCATCACATCAGGACATCTTTATGTGCGCACACCTGAGGTTAATTAAGTCAACTTGTCAGCCTAACGGGAGACAAAAGCATTACAGAGGCTACAGTCAACTCAAGGCCAATCAAACAGAGCAGTACAGCTGCTCATGGTGACCTGACTGTGACCAGACGGTGTGTGTGCGCACGCATGAGTGTGTGTCTGTGTGTGTGTGTATGTATTCGTATGTATTTACAATCTGATGTTAGAGAAGGACATCAGTTCCTGTTTGTGAGGGGAATATTAAATGTGTCTGTGCCTGACTTTCAGATCACCTTCCTCACAAGTGACTAGAGCTGCTTCCATTAATCACTCGCATCTAAACACAGCAAAACAAACCTACAAACATGCAGAGACGGCCACGCCCACAGGGGGCATCCTACCTTTTCCTGAGTGCCATGCATCAAAGTGAAAGCTAGCTATAAATAGCCCGGCCGCAGTGGAAGCAACAATCTTGTTGCTTTATCTTGATCTTTCTTCCTCTCTTTGTATTTTCTCTGCATTTTTCTGTCTGATTTTCTGGCTTATTTTTCAGGGCAGATGTGAAGCTGGATCATGGTCAGAGGCTAAATCAGGTTTTACAGAGGGCACAGGAAACTCCCAGAGTTACCACACTCAGTTATTAACTGCCTATTATAACTAACAGAGCCAATCAGTTGTATAGTCCTACATGTTACTGTAACATATTATAGGACAGACATGTGCTGGACAACAATAATAGATAACTGGCAAATTTATAACGGTAGCCCATGTAATACATATTATTGTGACTAATTCTGATACCAACAATCAATTATTTTACAACAGATTGAAGCAGATTAATCAGATAATGGAGTGTTCTTTTAATTTTATTTAAATAGATAAACTATAGTGACAAAAGCATTGGGACAGCTTCTTTCTCACAGTTTAATCCAAATTCAGGGGTTTTAAAACAAGTTTGCCCATCTTTTGTATAGAGGTGTAAGAACATATTGGCATTGTATTGTCTTGCAATATTGGTCTGCAATACTATACCAAATTTCAAACACAGGACATGTAAACTAATAAGTAAAAATACTCATGAAGATCAAACTGTTCTAACTGCAAAAAAAGTACACTTATTTTATTCAGATTTTATAAATATGCTTTTTTATTCTGACAGTTAATTCCTTAAATCTGATTTAAACAAAACATATGCAAAATATTGCCTTGCTTACAAAGGCAAAATATACTGAATCATAACCTCTGTATGGTGATGCACATCATATAGGCATGTTCTTGCCAATACACAGGCCTAAAAAAAAAAAAAATCACACTTTTGTCCATATAGTGTGCCTCGGCCACTGATTTATCATGCACACCTATGTCTGAACTCTAATCCTACAAGGACTTACAGCATGCAACTAAGATAGCACACTCATACCGTGGAGAGGAGGCTCCTCTGCTCGCGGATCACTGCACAGCACCCCAGAAACCCAGTGACCATGACCAGCGCTCCGGCCAGAATGAGGATGTACGCAGAGACAGCGAACGTGCTGGAGGCCAGCAGACTCAGATACTCCCCTTTATCAATCAGAGTCCAGATACCCACCGCCATCACCACTCCTCCACCCATCTGAGAGAGAGAGAGAGAGAGAGAGAGAGAGACAGAGAGAGAGAGACAGAGAGAGAGACAGAGAGAGACAGAGAGAGACAGAGAGAGAGAGAGAGAAAGAAAAAAGAGAGAGAGAGAGAGAGAGAGAATGAATATTAAAAACACTTTTTTTTTTTCAAGGACATGCCAAAAGTGATGGGACAGAAAATTAATACCGTCTACCATGTAAGCATTAACCTGTGAAATGTGAATGTGGAACTTGCAGCACAGTTAATTCTAGGCGCACAATTATATATATATATATATATATATATATATATATATATATATATATATATATATATATATATATATATATATATATATATATATATATATATATATATATATATATATATACAGCTCTGGAAAAAATTAAGAGACCATTTCAGTTTCGATGATTTTGCTATTTCCAGGTATATGTTTGAGTAAAATGAACATTGTCCGTAGTTTATAGAATAAAACAACAACATTTCTCCCAAATTTCAAATAAAAATATTGTCATTTAGAGCATTCATTTGCAAAAAAAAAAAAGAAAAAAACTAAAATAACGAAAAAGATGCAGAGCTTTCAGACCTCAAATAATACAAAGAAAACAAGTTCATATTCATAAAGTTTTAAGAGTTCAGAAATCAATATTTGGTGGATTAACCCTGGTTTTTAATCACAGTTTTCATGCGCCTTGGCATGTTCTCCTCCACCAGTCTTACACACTGCTTTTGGATAACTTTATGCCACTCCTGGTGCAAACATTCAAGCAGTTCAGCTTGGTTTGATGGCTTGTGATCATCCATCTTCTTCTTGATTTTATTACAGAGGTTTTCAATTCGGTAAAATCAAAAGAAACTCATCCTTTTTCAAGTGGTCTCTTATTTTTTTCCAGAGCTGTATATATTTAAAGATGACGTTTATCACTTCTAACTGACAATTTATTTACGATCTAATTGCATAATAGAACCATGACAGATATAACTCCAAGGATATACACACACACACACACACACACACACACACACACACACACACACACACACACACACACACACACACACACACACACAAACATGTGTTACTGTTTTTGCCCCCTCTCTCTCTTTCTGACCTATCCTCTATCTTTTTGTTAGCAGAGGAAATTCCTGTGCAGTCATTCCAGCCCTCTATTCTATTTCCTCCAGGGCCTAAACAAAAGCCAGGCCAGTGTCACACACTCCCTCCAGGGGCTTCTGAACGGGAGCTGCCCTGCATACCACACACACTGAAGGGGTCCTGCCCACTCAACCGCAAGAAAAGCCACAGGTTTGATTTCCCTGTGCCATCTGAAAATATCTACACTCTCTAGTTTCAAAGCCAACTGAGAGGGTCTCCTGAATCCCACCGAGAGACAGGTTGGAGGGTAACCACAAACTGAACTGTGTGAACATGAGAAAGCCTACATTTGCTAATGTGTTTTCAGACAGACACAAAGAAAACACACAACTTTGAGGAAAGAACTAACATTCTGATCAACAAACAACAGAAACTACAGCCTAATTACTATTTATTTTTAATAAAAATACTTTTCATATTTGCAGTAGTTTATGATAAGATCTACTAAGGGAAATATATCAGAATATTTTTCCTGTTTGCAAAAACTTATTTTCTCTTTGTAACCAGACGTTTGTAAAGTGTTCAATAGACCTGTGCTTTAGTCAGAAACCTGTAAAGCACTCTTTAATAAGGCAGTGATTTTTATATTTTACACATTTTTGTCCTAAGTGAAATACAAGGTAGGGGTGGGCAATATTATATATCGTGACACAGAAATATCACGATATTAAAAATACATATTGTGATAATAAGGATGTTCTCTCTTAAAAGTTGTCTATTATTTACTGTGAAGCTTTAAGTGTATTCATTGAATAATTGTTTTAGTTTGCAGTTTATATGCATGAAAATATTCTGCAATATTTTTTGCTGCATTATATTATTTTATGCTATATTATTTATTTTGTCACATTATGATTATACTGTTATACTACTATACTATATCCCTGAAATTAATGAATTATTGTTCCGTTTTCCTATATCACCAAGTATATAGTCATCGCAAAAATAACCTGAAATATCGTGATATTATTTTAGAGCCATATCGCCCACCCCTAATATAAGGAAATATATAAAAGCCTGGAAAAGCTGAATGTAGGGTTAAAGGGAGCTTGATTACTATTGTTTAAAAAATATATATCCCCAATATATATCTACACAGATTTCTCCTCTACAAAAAAACTGTTTATTTGGGTGAGTAAATTGCTTCTGTTTATTTAAAGTAAGCTTATTTTTCCAATATATTCAACAGTGCGGTTAGCAGCAGTGCTAGCCATGATTAGCACAACATGGCTAGCTGCGGTTATTAGCATTTAGCGCTAGTAAATGCCACCTGATAGAGCTATACTGAGGAACTCTGACTGTTCCAGTAAGCCAGGGCGCTATCAGCTAACAGTTCATCCCACTAAGCTTGTTTAAACATGGTAAACATGCAGATTACAGTCCAATATACTCGCTCCTGAACAGCAAAAGAGCTAACCCTGCAGTTAGCGGCTAATGCTAATACTGCTCCAGACTCTGTGTGGGAGAAACTTCACTGAAACTACATTATAACGCTGTACTTCAGCAGAGTGGCTTTACTGCTCTTTACAACCTGACTGGTAAAATAAGGCACATAAGTAGAGGTTAGATCGGGCCCAAAAAATCCGACCCAACCCGAACCATAAACTGCCATTATGAGCCCGAGCCCGATCCGCCCTATAAACTGGATGTTTTCGGGCTGTTTGAATGAGCGAAATATGATCAGTTTATTAACACTAACATAGAAGCATAGAACTATTATTTAATTTAAATGATTTTTAAGAACAGCTAAAAACAGTGCTGCAGGTCAAACACGGAGGCGTTCGAGAGAGAGAAAGAGAGAGAGAGAGACACACACAAAGAGACACAGAGAGAGAGAGAGAGAGATTTGCGTGTTCTGGAGTATGAGCTACTCACAGGTAAAGGTTCTCACATACTGTATCTCCTGTTTCTCTTTTATCTCCTCGTGCTCATATTCTAGTACATAATTCTGCAGCTCCTCCAGTGTTTTCTGTCGTATTTTGTGGCTAGCATGAGCGCTTACAACTAACACTGCGGACCGCGAGGTGCCACCGCGCTGCCGCTGTTGTGCCGAATTCAACTACCTGCTGAATCCGACTCCCGCTTCGCAGACAGAATCGGCACAACCCCCGCTGTACAACTGCGGGAGTGAAAACAGCGCTTATAAATAAATTTGTTTTTTTTCACTTTCAGTTTTCGTTATTTGGTTTGTTTTCGTTAACAATAATAATTGGTTACTTAACAACATTGTGATTATCACACCAGAGCTTTATTTGAAAATAAAAATATAATTAAAAAACAGATGCCTACATCTCAGACTATTTTCTGGAGCCCGGCCCGACCCGGCCCGAAGAATGTGGTGGGAAATCTCGGCCCGAACCGACCCGGTTTTGGGTCGGGCCTCGGGTTAGGTCGGGTTTGGGGAGACAATCTAAGCTCTACACATAAGATACACGAGATTATAAAGGCACATCTAAAATCCTTTAATTTTCCCAGAAATTAAGTGTGCCTCATAGCGCAAAAAATACAGTAATTAACGAACATTTTTAAAGATTTATTATTAATAACTAGATGTTCCTGGCAAAACAAGCACATCCAAATACTAGAACTACTGATCCTGAAGATTAAAAAAAAATATTTGATCATTGTTTCGAGCAGCATGTTTTGCTCTGTGAGGTGTGGCTTCTGGAACAGATGTCCACAGTATTATTAACTGTGTCTTAAGGAGTGCCTGCACTCATTTCCTGAGTGTGGCTCACTAGGGTTTGGTTTCTGGATTTATGCAAAGCCTTCTCCTACTGCTGTCAAAATTCACTGAGGATCAGTGTCAGAGTGCATCTCGGCCTGTACACACACTTGTATGACAATGAAAGTGAATCAGTACAGAACACACTCCTGAGCCGGGGAGTTCAGGCTGAAAGTGTGGGCTTAGCTTGTTCAAAAAGCAACTTTAAACACCACTCAAACACTTTCAACTCTAGAGGGTGCTGTCCCAGTTCAGGAGTAAGGGTGGGAGAGAGGTGGAGGGACTGAATTTTGAGTCTGTGACTCATTTTTACACAATCTTTTGGTTGCTGCTCAAAAACAATTTAAAAGTGATTTCTCTTCTAGCCCCAGGCTCAGAAAGACATCCAGGCTTGACTCAGCTTTATAACTGAACACACACTTTTTAAAGGAGTACATGAGGCACACGCACACTCAGATTCAGGAACTCAGGACACTCTGATTGGATCTTGGACCGACTCTATTGAAGCAGTTAAAAGTATACACAATCTGTGGAGGATCCGTCTGAAGCCCCAGACACGTCACAGTGAGATAAAGCTGTAACTCAATCTGAGGACTGAGGAGTTCATCACACCGCTCAGCAGACTCACCCAGAAGAGAAAGTTGAAGACAAAGAGGAGATACTTCAGACACACCGTCTTCCAGTCGTCCTGCTCATCCTTATACATACTCCCCATCTTCCCGGCTGAACCTGGAACAGAAACACAGAAAAGCAATTAGATACAGATAGTAAGACAGATATACATTACACACGCAGTGCTGGATGTAGTACATAAAAATACTGGAGTTGAAGAATTATATATTACTCCAGAAAAGTCACTCATGTAGTACAAAAGTATTAGCTAATTTACTAGAGTATTTAAAAATGCTTTTTACTGTGTCCGAAAAAAAAAAAAATCACTATCCTCAAAATACTTAATTCGATCAATTTAATTCTAATGTTGCAAAATGTTGCATATTTTTTTTTGTTAATCCAACATAAAACTATACATTTGTTTTTTTTGTATTTAATTCAATATACAGAACAAATGAAAGAAAAAAAAACACAATTATAAACATATTTTTACCTTACAACCGAGCATATATTAAAATTATTGGCTAAAAGCCATGAGAATGTCTTTTTAGAATGTATTTTATTTAAACAAGACCCTTAACTTACTCTTGGTTAATCATTCTTATTATAAGAATAAATTGGTTATATTAAATTGGTTAATAAATGGATTATTTACTGGAAAGACACAATTATCATGATCTCAAAACACTAAAGGCACTTTTTTTTGAGAAAGAGCTAATCTACAAAAGTGAAGAAAAACTTATTTTAAACACGTTAAAAAAAATACCAATTGATAAATCTTTACTATATTTCATATATATTTTCCATACATTCCATTATTAATGCAGGAGTTGATGAATTTACTTTTTTTTACTGCCCAAGTAGGACCAGTCTTTGAAACACTGTTGTGAGGATTTGATTGCATTCAGTGACAAGATCACTAGTGAAGTTAGGATGCTGTGGGATGATCACCACCCCACCTAATCTTACAATGATTGGATGGCGCACAATCAATCCAGAGAATATTAATATATTCATATTTGAGTCCTATTATTCTCTACAAGGACTTAAATAGCTTAAAATAGTTGAATGTATTTATTAGAAAGAATAAGATTTGGTAAGGTATGTTTCAAGCAACTATTCACAGAATTTAGCTTCTGCCAGCTGGGTTCTTTCTATTATCTGCAAGCTTCAAGTCAACAGGTTTTCTGTTCTTTTCTAGACACAGGGAAAAGCATCGAAATAACAGTCAGAGCTAATGCACAGTACACTGCTGATGAGTCAGAGAAAGATTAGATTAAAACATGCTAGAATTTTCCTAGAACACAATGGTTGAATTGCATTTTCCATACAGACTGTAAGAAATGTGGGTGGAGGTGGAGTAGGGGTGAGGGGACAAGCAACAAAGACAAAAAGCACCACGGGGACGTTTCTGTTTTTTATAGGAGAGACAGCAGTCAAAAGCTGTTGTTTTCTGTGACACTTTAATTAGCGGCTGCGGCCCGTGCACTGCCTCTGCATGCGAGTGACATGGACCATCTGAGAGCTTAGAGTGGAAGCATGTCAAAACAACAGCCAAATAATGGCTCACAAAATAAGGGTGCATGGGGAGACGGTTCAAAATACACACTGAAATACGCACGTGTGCCCACACACACAAACGAAACACACACACACACAAACGAAACACACACAGAGCTGGGCTTCAAATGTGAGGAGAGACAGATGGCTGCAGGTCATTACGATGCTGACTGACATCTACTGTAGCTCTAAATAAAGTATTATACTCCGAAACAATACAGCTCCTGCAGGCGCACTCTGGAGCTTTCTCACAGCATGAGGCACATTCATATTCCACAGATATAGTCCATGATTACAGGTTAGGCTGCGAGTAAATAATGATCTACTGGTTTGTCGATTGCTATTGAACAGTGGAAAAAGCTACACTTGTTTCCCTGAGGTAATCAGAGAGAGTGCTCCATCAGGAGATTCACCCTCTTTAGCCCAATAAATTAGATTTGAACATCAGTACAATAAAAAAATATATTTTTTTCCACTCAAATTAAAGTAAATTGTAAATTTTTCTCTCTGGCTTTTAATAGAGAACATCATGAAATTAAACTCTGATCTGCCTCTGAGGGTTATCAATGTAATCTAAAGAAAAAAATAAATCACAAGTAGATTATGAAGGATTTAGAATTATGCCAAATTCTCTTTTCAACAGTATCAATACTTTTCATATGATTATCACTTTACAAAGATAAATAAAAGGATAATACATTAATCAAGCTATCTGAAATAAGTATATGGCGCCAAAATAGCAGGTGTGAAATGCGCAAAATATGTCCAACCAAAAGCAGTTTTCTCAGTCCAAATCAACTGTACAATAGTTCAGTTTGTCTGCAATAGAAAAAACACTTTTCTACATGATTCAGACATTACCAATAAAAAACAAAGTTGAGGCAGGCTATTGTCGCCCATCAAACAACAACAAAAAACTAAATAAAATACTGGTGTGCCAAAATGTGATGTAGCAGTCAGTAAGATTACTCTGCCTATTCCTGTATCTACTGTAACTGTAGATTAACCCTTAATTATAAACAAAAATAAAAGGAATCCAATGGAAATCTGCCAAGTTCACTCTCCCGCATGACATACATGCACTTGAGAGGAATCGGATTTTGTGTGGAAGACAGAATGTAACACAAGACCTGGAAAGGCTACTTACTTTCTTTAAGAACTGAAAACACACCTCCACAAACCAATTAGTGTCAAATGCAGCAAGACACAGCCCACATAGCTGATGATGACATTACGTAGAAAAGTTCTTTAGTTCACTTACTAAACTGCAGTGTGAAACTAAAACTGACTATATGTATCGAAAGAAAAACTTTCAACGTTTCAAACTGTGCATGAGCCGCACCTTCCCTGCCAACAAAAATGGGAATGCAGTTTTAAGAGAGAAATAAGCTAACGAATCCTGTACTGGAAACAAAATTAAATCAGTCAAGTTAAAGCTTGATTTTTGCTCATTTTAAATAATAATAATGGAACAAACACCATGTTACACAACTCAACCTCTTTACAACCAAAATTATTTTTCTATATATTTTAGGTAAATGAAAATTAACAGGATATGTGCCTTCACACATCAGGATAAGTATAATTTTCCAAAGATATATTTCTCCTCACCCTTTTCCACACAATAAACCGTTTAAAACAAACAATCTACACAACAGCCAAAGTAATTTAATCACAATGAGGAAAGTTATACTAAAACAAAAGCAGCTAAGACAAAGAAAACTCCTGACAAGTGTTGAGGTTTTGTAGCTTTATCCACAGCCACAGACTAACGTTTTTCAAATAGCACCTTTATACCTTCAGTTTATGGTCACAGATGTATTATAGTGGTTGTATCTGCCAACAACATTCTGCCAAAAGTATGCTTAGTACACGCTTGAATAATTAATACTCTTTCAAAATACATGCGTATGCTGAGCAATATTCCATTAAGTGCTATTGATATTTTGTGAATTACTACTGAGAGAGACAACACTAACTCTAACACACAATTCCCAGCTGACATGGGTTACTAAAGGTGCTAAGATGGATTGTACTTGTACTGAGCAAATAATTTATATATCTGTCTTTTTATTTATTTATCTGTCTGTTCACTCTGCTTTAAAAACTGGATCGCTGGGTCTTTTGCAACATGTCCACTAGGGGTAGACGATATGGCCCTAAAACATCACAATATTTCAGGGTATTTTTGTGATAATAATACTCTTGGTGATATCACAAAGCATTGTGCCTCATTTATGAAGCATTTCAAAGTAAAAATACTGGATCTAAGATCACCTTTTACTAATTCAGGATTTAATGAACACTAAGTGATAATATATCAGCATGCCTAATTTGAGAAGTTTTAAAAAAACTGAGTGATTGATCTTTTTATTATTAATATCAAAATATTTACTACAGCAATAAAACCTATAATATTCAGTTATTAGTATAAATAAAAGTTTCATACATTCAGAAGAATACATTCAGGAGAAACGAGAAAATCTAATGACCCTGTATTGCATGATGTTGCACTCAAGTATACATGTATAAATGGAAATAACTTTGTAAGAGTATGTGCTCATGCCTAAAATTGTTTAAAAAAAAAAAAAAATATATATATATATATATATATATATATATATATATATATAATTTGGCTATTTAAAGATATTTATTTTATACAAGGCAACACACCTGACTAAGGGGGGGGTCAGTCCAAACTCTATGACTGAGTTATCAATAAGCTCAAAACAAGTGGAGTAACTTTTCTCCACTAAAATATATTCATACCATAGTGGCTTATCATTTATCTATTTTGTACAGTAACTTACCAAGACCCTGATTTTTGTATAAAATAACAAAAGTTTAAAAAAACAAAAACAAAAAAAAACAACAACTACAGTGCAGTATATTTTACTTATTGCATATAAACTGCAATTTCAAGAATATCACTGTTATCACGACATGGAGTTCATTGTATCCAAAATAATATTATTTAGCAAAATACAATAATCAATCAACCTTTCTTTTTTTACTCTGTAATTATTTTAATTATTTATCTCTTTATATATATTTATTTTATTGCTTTACATTTTAGCCTGTTCACTTAACCATTTATTATGAATTACCTGTTTTTTCTAATACTTTTATATGTTATTTTTTATATTTTTTATGTTATGTTTGTTTTGTTTATAAAGTTTCTTATTTTAACTTACCTGATTAAATACTTGATTTTACTTTTTATTCAAATTAATGTTTTTCAGTTCTTTTGAGTTGAAAATGTTCGGATGCATTGTAAATGAGTTACCCTCAATGAGGGTATAACATATAAACACAAATAAATTTTGTGTTTTGTATTTACAATTACACCAAGATTATTAACTAAACTAAAACAGTTACAGGATGTGGTTAGAAATCAAAAGTTGATTACAAAAATGATTACAATTAAAATTATGGCACACGAGAGTCCAAAACAGCGCAAAATATGAATGCAAAGTATGTTTCATATATACATTGTTTCATATCGTGTAGTATTGTGGAAGAGTGAGAGAGTGG